>NC_059201.1:65045132-65173410 GCF_020615455.1 Coregonus clupeaformis | reverse complement strand
CAATTAAGATCTTTTTTTTTTCATGCATTTTTTATTTACACTGAGTACACAAAACATTAAGAACACCTGCTCTTTCCATGACGTAGACTGACCAGGTGAATCCAGGTGAAAGCTATGATCCCTTATTGATGCCACTTGTTAAAATCCACTTCAATCAGTGTAGATGAAGGGGAGGAGACAGGTTAAAGAAGGATTTTTAAGCCTTGAGACAATTGAGACATGGATTGTGTATGTGTGCCATTCAGAGGGTGAATGGGCAAGACAAAATATTTCAAATCAAATCAAATCAAATTTTATTTGCCACATGCGCCGAATACAACAGGTGCAGACATTACAGTGAAACGCTTACTTACAGTCCTTAACCAACAGTGCATAAAAATAAAACAACAACAAAAAAAAGTGTTGAGAAAAAAAAGAGCAGAAGTAAAATAAAATAACAGTAGGGAGGCTATATACAGGGGGGTACTTTGAACGGGCCTTTGAACGGGGTATGCTCAACAGTTTCCCGTGTGTATCATTTAATGTATCATTCCAGCGAACTTGACACAACTGTGGGAAGCATTGGAGTCAAAATGGGCCAGCATCCCTGTGGAACGCTTAACACAATGTAGAGTCCGTGCCCCGATGAATTTAAGCTTTTCTGAGGGCAAAAAGGTGTGCAACTCAATATTAGGAAGGTGTTCTTAATGTTTTGTACACTCAGTGCATATAGCCAATTTTGACTTTGCAGCTGGCCCATCTAGTGGAAATCGCTCAGCTCCGCCTCCAGGACAAGATTCATCCCAAATAAACGTCAACTTGCATATCAGGTGGTAAATACTCCACACTGATCCTTCCTATAGAAGTATCATACTGTATCTGATGGTAAATCCTCCACCCTGATCCTTCCTATAGAAGTATCATACTGTATCTGATGGTAAATCCTCCACCCTGATCCTTCCTATAGAAGTATCATACTGTATCTGATGGTAAATCCTCCACCCTGATCCTTCCTGTTGATAGACGTCAGAAAGGATAGCATCAGCAGGATGTGTAATGATCCTCCACATAGTGTTGCGTTCAGAGAGGAAAGAGGAACCGCACACCACAGCCTCTAGCTACCTTCTCAAGAGATTGCATCAATAAAGGCTAGCCACGCCTTCCTCTCTCCGATCTCACTCTCTCCGGATCTCAGAAGCACAGGGCGACCGACAGACGCAGAGGCAGGTGAGTCAAACCTTCACTAACTTTCATACTGATCTATCAAAATAACTACATGTTATCACAAAAATGTAAATAGCACATCTATTTCTGAAATGGAAATCTTTCTATATAGTCTTTGTAAAAGGCCATGGCTCTCGGCGGAAGGTCAGTCAAACTGATAAGTTATCAGGACACACAGTCACAGTAAGTTGGCAGAAGTCAGTGTTCCCGTTGCGCTGGAGGTAGACCCGGAGGCATGCAAGTGAAGGTGTGTTGCAAGTCAAGGGGGGGGCGAGGGTGTGTTGGAGGGGGGTTCAGGGTGTGTTGTAATTGAGTCATTCCTTAGGAAGGCAGCGAGGCACGTCAGATAAGCATGGACAGGCCCAGAGAGAGAGAGAGAGAGAGAGAGAGAGAGAGAGAGACAGAGAGAGAGAGAGAGAGAGAGAGACAGAGAGAGAGAGAGAGAGAGAGAGAGAGAGACGTCCCACTGGGCACAGACATCAAGTTCAACGTCTAGTTATGATTTACATTTGGTTGAGTTGTCAACTAACTGTGAATTCAACAACAAATGTCACTGTGTGTGTGTGTGTAGGACAATATTGTCTGATGTGTGTGGCCATGTCCAGAGAGAGAGAGTGTAGGGGTGAAACTAGGTGTGATGGAGAACAGTATTGAACTCAGGTTTTGGTGAGGTTGCACTTTTTGGTGATGGCTTCAGGGTGGGATGGTCCTCATTCCTTTCACCCAACACATCCCTGACTCACTCACTCCTCCACAATACTCTAGCCAGAGCATAAATGTAGCAGAAAGCATGTGATTTCTACTGATACAACACTCTCTGGACAGGTTTCTCAGACCCAGATTAAAGCCTATTCCTGAACGAAACCCCCCTTTTCAATGGCAATTCTCCATGAAGAGGCTTAACCTGTGTTTGGGGAAACCGTCCCTCTGAGTAATATTTATGAAATGTATATAAAATGCGTCAGCGCCCGTCCGTTTCACCGCACTAACAGAAAGATGTGTTAGCCAGACTCTGGACAAGTTGGATTAGACAGTAAAACCAGTCCCACAACAGTGACAGGGTGACACGTATAGGGGCGGCAGGTAGCTTAGTGGGTAAGAGCGTTGTGCCAGTAACCGAAAGGTCGCTGGTTCTAATCCCCGAGCCGACTAGGTGAAAAATCTGTTGATGTGCCCTCGAGCAAGGCACTTAACCCTAATTGCTCCTGTAAGTCGCTCTGGATAAGAGCGTCTGCTAAAATGACTAAAATGTAAAATGTATACAATGTTACACCATAGTGCGGTCTAGCTAACATGTAGCTCCACACTGTGGGTCTCCTTCCTGTGGTCTAGTTAACATATATCTCCACACATGTCTCCATAGGTCTCCTCACAGTATGGAGATATACACTGCTCAAAAAAATAAAGGGAACACTTAAACAACACATCCTAGATCTGAATGAATGAAATAATCTTATTAAATACTTTTTTTCTTTACATAGTTGAATGTGCTGACAACAAAATGACACAAAAATGATCAATGGAAATCAAATTGATCAACCCATGGAGGTCTGGATTTGGAGTCACCCTAAAAATTAAAGTGGAAAACCACACTACAGGCTGATCCAACTTTGATGTAATGTCCTTAAAACAAGTCAAAATGAGGCTCAGTAGTGTGTGTGGCCTCCACGTGCCTGTATGACCTCCCTACAACGCCTGGGCATGCTCCTGATGAGGTGGCGGATGGTCTCCTGAGGGATCTCCTCCCAGACTTGGACTAAAGCATCCGCCAACTCCTGGACAGTCTGTGGTGCAACGTGGCGTTGATGGATGGAGCGAGACATGGAGCGAGACACATTCAGGTCTGGGGAACGGGCGGGCCAGTCCATAGCATCAATGCCTTCCTCTTGCAGGAACTGCTGACACACTCCAGCCACATGAGGTCTAGCATTGTCTTGCATTAGGAGGAACCCAGGGCCAACCGCACCAGCATATGGTCTCACAAGGGGTCTGAGGATCTCATCTCGGTACCTAATGGCAGTCAGGCTACCTCTGGCGAGCACATGGAGAAATGCCACCCCACACCATGACTGACCCACCGCCAAACCGGTCATGCTGGAGGATGTTGCAGGCAGCAGAACGTTCTCCACGGCGTCTCCAGACTCTGTCACGTCTGTCACGTGCTCAGTGTGAACCTGCTTTCATCTGTGAAGAGCACAGGGCGCCAGTGGCGAATTTGCCAATCTTGGTGTTCTCTGGCAAATGTCAAACGTTCTGCACGGTGTTGGGCTGTAAGCACAACCCCCACCTGTGGACGTCGGGCCCTCATACCACCCTCATGGAGTCTGTTTCTGACCGTTTGAGCAGACACATGCACATTTGTGGCCTGCTGGAGGTCATTTTGCAGGGCTCTGGCAGTGCTCCTCCTGCTCCTCCTTGCACAAAGGCGGAGGTAGCGGTCCTGCTGCTGGGTTGTTGCCCTCCTACGGCCTCCTCCACGTCTCCTGATGTACTAGCCTGTCTCCTGGTAGCGCCTCCATGCTCTGGACACTACGCTGACAGACACAGCAAACCTTCTTGCCACAGCTCGCATTGATGTGCCATCCTGGATGAGCCGCACTACCTGAGCCACTTGTGTGGGTTGTAGACTCCGTCTCATGCTACCACTGGAGTGAAAGCACCGCCAGCATTCAAAAGTGACCAAAACATCAGCCAGGAAGCATAGGAACTGAGAAGTGGTCTGTGGTCACCACCTGCAAAACCAATCCTTTATTGGGGGTGTCTTGCTAATTGCCTATAATTTCCAACTGTTGTCTATTTCATTTGCATAACAGCATGTGAAATTTATTGTCAATCAGTGTTGCTTCCTAAGTGGACAGTTTGATTTCACAGAAGTGTGATTGACTTGGAGTTACATTGTGTTGTTTAAGTGTTCCCTTCATTTTTTTGAGCAGTGTATATCTCCACATATATCTCCATAGGTCTCCTTCCTGTGGTCTAGTTAACATATATCTCCACACTGTCTGTCTCCATAGGTCTCCTCACAGCAGCTCCAGGTCTATATCTTCCTATCTGAGCCAATATGAACCTTGTGAACACCAGCCAGTGGTTCCTGACCCGGCCCTCTCCCAGCCCAGCAGGACCCGGTGAAGGACTGGGCTGCACCGGCACCTGGCAGGCAGAGACGGGCCGCATCGCTCAGATGCTGCTCACCATAGTCATCTTCCTGGTGAGTCTCTAGTCTAGAGACTAATTCTAGTTCAGTCTACTTCAGTCCAGGTACTGCCGTGCAGGTTTTCGTTCCGGCACACTTGATTCAATTGGCTTCAATCAAGACCATGCCATGTTGAATCAGGTGCGTTAGTGCTGGGCTGGAACAAGACCATGCCATGTTGAATCAGGTGCGTTAGTGCTGGGCTGGAACAAGACCATGCCATGTTGAATCAGGTGTGTTGGTACTGGGCTGGAACAAGACCATGCCATGTTGAATCAGGTGTGTTAGTGCTGGGCTGGAACAAGACCATGCCATGTTGAATCAGGTGCGTTAGTGCTGGGCTGGAACAAGACCATGCCATGTTGAATCAGGTGCGTTAGTGCTGGGCTGGAACAAGACCATGCCGTGTTGAATCAGGTGCGTTAGTGCTGGGCTGGAACAAGACCATGCCGTGTTGAATCAGGTGCGTTAGTGCTGGGCTGGAACAAGACCATGCCGTGTTGAATCAGGTGCGTTAGTGCTGGGCTGGAACAAGACCATGCCATGTTGAATCAGGTGCGTTAGTGCTGGGCTGGAACAAGACCATGCCATGTTGAATCAGGTGCGTTAGTGCTGGGCTGGAACAAGACCATGCCATGTTGAATCAGGTGCGTTAGTGCTGGGCTGGAACAAGACCATGCCATGTTGAATCAGGTGCGTTAGTGCTGGGCTGGAACAAGACCATGCCATGTTGAATCAGGTGCGTTAGTGCTGGGCTGGAACAAGACCATGCCATGTTGAATCAGGTGCGTTAGTGCTGGGCTGGAACAAGACCATGCCATGTTGAATCAGGTGTGTTAGTGCTGGGCTGGAACAAGACCATGCCATGTTGAATCAGGTGCGTTAGTGCTGGGCTGGAACAAGACCATGCCATGTTGAATCAGGTGCGTTAGTGCTGGGCTGGAACAAGACCATGCCATGTTGAATCAGGTGCGTTAGTGCTGGGCTGGAACAAGACCATGCCATGTTGAATCAGGTGCGTTAGTGCTGGGCTGGAACAAGACCATGCCATGTTGAATCAGGTGGGTTAGTGCTGGGCTGGAACAAGACCATGCCATGTTGAATCAGGTGCGTTAGTGCTGGGCTGGAACAAGACCATGCCATGTTGAATCAGGTGCGTTAGTGCTGGGCTGGAACAAGACCATTCACACCTGGCATAGCTTCAGTCCTCGAGGTTCCTGCAGTGTCTGCTGGTTTATGACATCACTTCCTCTTCTTGTCTGTCTCCCAGGTGGGCGTGACCTTGAACGGCCTAGTGGTGTGGGCGTTGGCCTGGCGTGGGCGTGGCCGCCTGATGAGGCGTGGCAGCGTGGGCGAGGGAGAGACGCGCGGCGCCAGCAGCTTCCGCGTCTACGTGGTGAACCTGGCGTTGGCTGACCTGGTTCTCCTCCTCCGCACCCCTCTGATGCTGGCGTACCTGGCCCACGGCTGTAGCTGGCCCCTGGGGGAACTGGCCTGCCGCCTGGTGATATTCCTGAGGGGCCTGGGGCTGTACGCTGCAGCCTTCCTACTGTGTGCCGTGGCTGTGGAGAGATGTCTGTGTCTCCTCAGGCCAGTCTGGTCCAGTCTGAAGCGTCCTCGCTGGGCTGTTCCCCTGGTGTGTGGTGTCCTATGGGGGCTGGCTGCTGCCCTCGCCGCCCCCTACCTCCACAGCGCAGCCCTGCTGGAGCTCAACGGTACCACCCAGTGTCTGGAGAGCATTGGGTACAGCGCTGGGCTGTTTCTGACGGAGACGGTCGCTGGGTTCCTCCTGCCTTTAACGGTGTTCCTGGTGAGTAACATAGCCGTGCTGTGGACCGCCAGGCAGGCAGGGGACGCCAGACCAACCTCTTCATCCTCAGCGACTGCGAGACAGATGGCCAGGCTGTACCGGCTCCTCTTCCTCACCATGCTCCTCTTCCTCTCCTGCTGGGTGCCCTACTTCACCTGCCGCTTCCTGCGGGCGCTGGCGGCAGGGCGGCATGACCGGGCGGGGCTGTACCGGGCGTCGTTCACGGGGGCGTACGTCTCTCTGTTCCTGGTGTATCTGAAGAGCTCCCTGAACCCTGTCCTCTACGTGTTCGCCGCCCGAGGCCTGGGTGCGCACCGTCCGCGCCTCGCTGCCCTCCACCATCGAGAGAGTCTTCAACGACGACTCGTCTGACTCCAGGAGTAGACGGACCCTACGGAGGGGGGATTCGCAGATCTAGTTCCCTAAAAAGCCCTGTTAGGGACCCTACATAGGGGAGACTACCAGATCTAGTGCTCCACAGTCCTGTTAGGGACCCTGCAGCGTTACTAGCTGACTGTATCGCTCCACTGTGGATTACTAGCTGACTGTATCACTCCACTGGGGATTACTGCTGACTGTATAGCTCCACTGTGGGATTACTGCTGACTGTATCGCTCCACTGTGGATTACTGCTGACTGTATCGCTCCACTGTGGATTACTGCTGACTGTATCGCTCCACTGGGGATTACTAGCTGACTGTATCGCTCCACTGGGGATTACTGCTGACTGTATCGCTCCACTGTGGATTACTGCTGACTGTATAGCTCCACTGTGGATTACTGCTGACTGTATAGCTCCACTGTGGATTACTGCTGACTGTATAGCTCCACTGTGGATTACTGCTGACTGTATAGCTCCACTGTGGATTACTGCTGACTGTATAGCTCCACTGTGGATTACTGCTGACTTGTATAGCTCCACTGTGGATTACTGCTGACTCTATAGCTCCACCGTGGATTACTGCTGACTGTATAGCTCCACTGTGGATTACTGCTGACTGTATAGCTCCACTGGGGATTACTGCTGACTGTATAGCTCCACTGTGGATTACTGCTGACTGTATAGCTCCACTGTGGATTACTGCTGACTGTATAGCTCCACTGTGGATTACTGCTGACTGTATAGCTCAACTGTGGATTACTGCTGACTGTATAGCTCCACTGTGGATTACTGCTGACTGTATAGCTCCACTGTGGATTACTGCTGACTGTATAGCTCCACTGTGGATTACTGCTGACTGTATAGCTCCACTGTGGATTACTGCAGCGTTACTAGCTGACTGTATAGCTCCACTGTGGATTACTGCTGACTGTATAGCTCCACTGTGGATTACTACTGACTGTATAGCTCCACTGTGGATTACTGCTGACTGTATAGCTCCACTGTGGATTACTGCTGACTGTATAGCTCCACTGTGGATTACTGCTGACTGTATAGCTCCACTGTGGATTACTGCTGACTGTATAGATCCACTGTGGATTACTGCTGACTGTATAGCTCCACTGGGGATTACTGCTGACTGTATAGCTCCACTGTGGATTACTGCTGACTGTATAGCTCCACTGGGGATTACTGCTGACTGTATAGCTCCACTGTGGATTACTGCTGACTGTATAGCTCCACTGGGGATTACTGCTGACTGTATAGCTCCACTGTGGATTACTGCTGACTGTATAGCTCCACTGTGGATTACTGCTGACTGTATAGCTCCACTGTGGATTACTGCTGACTGTATAGCTCCACTGTGGATTACTGCTGACTGTATAGCTCCACTGTGGATTACTGCATACTGACTGTATAGCTCCACTGTGGATTACTGCTGACTGTATAGCTCCACTGTGGATTACTGCTGACTGTATAGCTCCACTGGGGATTACTGCTGACTGTATAGCTCCACTGTGGATTACTGCTGACTGTATAGCTCCACTGTGGATTACTGCTGACTGTATAGCTCCACTGTGGATTACTGCTGACTGTATAGCTCCACTGTGGATTACTGCTGACTGTATAGCTCCACTGTGGATTACTGCTGACTGTATAGCTCCACTGTGGATTACTGCTGACTGTATAGCTCCACTGTGGATTACTGCTGTCTGTATAGCTCCACTGTGGATTACTGCTGACTGTATAGCTCCACTGTGGATTACTGCTGACTGTATAGCTCCACTGTGGATTACTGCTGACTGTATAGCTCCACTGGGGATTACTGCTGACTGTATAGCTCCACTGTGGATTACTGCTGACTGTATAGCTCCACTGTGGATTACTGCTGACTGTATAGCTCCACTGTGGATTACTGCTGACTGTATCGCTCCACTGTGGGATTACTGCAGCGCTACTAGCTGACTGTGACTGGCTGGCCTATATGCGTTCAGACGTTACAGACCCATTCTGGATGACACGTACAGGCTTACTATAGGCATTATCTTCAGCTGGGTGACGGGTTTACTTCAGCCCTGTTTGGACTTCATGCATTATTAGAACTATAGGCATTATCTTCTGCTGGGTGACGGGCTTACTTCAGCCCTGTTTGGACTTCATGCATTATTAGAACTATAGGCATTATCTTCAGCTGGGTGACGGGCTTGCTTTGGACTTCATGCATTATTAGAACTATTGGCATTATCTTAGGAACTGATCAAAAACAATTCCAACACAAAAAAAGACTTCTTCAGGTTTTTAATCCGCAGAACATTATCATCTACTGCTAAAAGATGAAACCATGGACAACACTTACATATGTACAAATAGGGCTACTCCCAATGCAGTATACAATGTTAACTATGTAGCTATTAAAGTCAGGTGGTCCATGCAGAGCCATATAAAAAAAAATGGCTAATATATGGTCATTTAAATATATGGCTAATATATATGGTCATATAAATATATGGCTAATGGAGTCCTGCTATTGGTGAACCAGGGTGGATGGAGCCTTGCTATTGGCTGACAGCTGTAGGCGGAGTGATCAGGTGGTCAGCGTGTCTGTAGGCAAGGTCCAGTAGATTCTTGGCATCCTGGACCGGCCCGGATGTCTGGAGGGTCTTGGCTAGGTGATGGAGTCTCGTGGTGATGGAGTCTCCGCTAGGAACCAGACGCAGCATCTGCTCCTAGAAGGGGGAGAGGACGGTCGGAAAAAAACCACTAATTAAAATGTTTAAGATGAATTTGTTCAGTAGTGGCCAAACTGTTTCTCCTTCAAGATTTCCCTTTTTTAAATGACATGTACATGTCATAAAACTCCCAGGTTATTCTGAGACCTCTTGACTATAAAAACAACCTTCCCTGAAAGAGCTTGGTTAACAGGGTGGAGGAGGGTGCCTGAAAGAGCTTGGTTAACAGGGTGGAGGAGGGGCCTGAAAGAGCTTGGTTAACAGGGTGGAGGAGGGGGCCGAGTGCCTGAAAGAGCTTGGTTAACAGGGTGGAGGAGGGAGTGCCTGAAAGAGCTTGGTTAACAGGGTGGAGGAGGGGGCCGAGTGCCTGAAAGAGCTTGGTTAACAGGGTGGAGGAGGGGGCCGAGTGCCTGAAAGAGCTTGGTTAACAGGGTGGAGGAGGGGGCCTGAAAGAGCTTGGTTAACAGGGTGGAGGAGGGGCCTGAAAGAGCTTGGTTAACAGGGTGGAGGAGGGGGCCGAGTGCCTGAAAGAGCTTGGTTAACAGGGTGGAGGAGGGGGCCGAGTGCCTGAAAGAGCTTGGTTAACAGGGTGGAGGAGAGTGCCTGAAAGAGCTTGGTTAACAGGGTGGAGGAGAGTGCCTGAAAGAGCTTGGTTAACAGGGTGGAGGAGAGTGCCTGAAAGAGCTTGGTTAACAGGGTGGAGGAGGGGGCCGAGTGCCTGAAAGAGCTTGGTTAACAGGGTGGAGGAGGGGGCCTGAAAGAGCTTGGTTAACAGGGTGGAGGAGGGGGCCTGAAAGAGCTTGGTTAACAGGGTGGAGGAGGGGGCCGAGTGCCTGAAAGAGCTTGGTTAACAGGGTGGAGGAGAGTGCCTGAAAGAGCTTGGTTAACAGGGTGGAGGAGATCAGACAGAACTACACTGTATAGAATCTCCTATTACCAAAAATACATGTATTGTAAATGTATTGTAAAGTGTGTTGCAGATTATATAAAATGTAAAATATTGAATGTATTGCAGATCAGACAGAAATGTCTAGAACAGAATGTATTACAGATCAGACAGAAATGCAATGTATAGAATGGATGAACTCTGCTGTGACCTTCCTGGTCTCCTAGCATAGAATGGATGAACTCTGCTGTGACCTTCCTGGTCTCCTAGTATAGAATGGATTAACTCTGCTGTGACCTTCCTGGTCTCCTAGTATAGAATGGATTAACTCTGCTGGGACCTTCCTGGTCTCCTAGTATAGAATGTATTAACTCTGCTGTGACCTTCCTGGTCTCCTAGTATAGAATGGATTAGATCTGCTGTGACCTTCCTGGTCTCCTAGTATAGAATGTATTAGATCTGCTGTGACCTTCCTGGTCTCCTAGTATAGAATGTATTAACTCTGCTGTGACCTTCCTGGTCTCCTAGTATAGAATGTATTAGCTCTGCTGTGACCTTCCTGGTCTCCTAGTATAGAATGGATTAGATCTGCTGTGACCTTCCTGGTCTCCTAGTATAGAATGTATTAACTCTGCTGTGACCTTCCTGGTCTCCTAGTATAGAATGTATTAACTCTGCTGTGACCTTCCTGGTCTCCTAGTATAGAATGTATTAGATCTGCTGTGACCTTCCTGGTCTCCTAGTATAGAATGTATTAACTCTGCTGTGACCTTCCTGGTCTCCTAGTATAGAATGTATTAACTCTGCTGTGACCTTCCTGGTCTCCTAGTATAGAATGGATTAGATCTGCTGTGACCTTCCTGGTCTCCTAGTATAGAATGTATTAACTCTGCTGTGACCTTCCTGGTCTCCTAGTATAGAATGTATTAACTCTGCTGTGACCTTCCTGGTCTCCTAGTATAGAATGGATTAACTCTGCTGTGACCTTCCTGGTCTCCTAGTATAGAATGTATTAGCTCTGCTGTGACCTTCCTGGTCTCCTAGTATAGAATGGATTAACTCTGCTGTGACCTTCCTGGTCTCCTAGTATAGAATGTATTAGCTCTGCTGTGACCTTCCTGGTCTCCTAGTATAGAATGGATTAACTCTGCTGTGACCTTCCTGGTCTCCTAGTATAGAATGTATTAACTCTGCTGTGACCTTCCTGGTCTCCTAGTATAGAATGTATTAACTCTGCTGTGACCTTCCTGGTCTCCTAGTATAGAATGTATTAACTCTGCTGTGACCTTCCTGGTCTCCTAGTATAGAATGGATTAGATCTGCTGTGACCTTCCTGGTCTCCTAGTATAGAATGGATTAGATCTGCTGTGACCTTCCTGGTCTCCTAGTATAGAATGGATTAACTCTGCTGTGACCTTCCTGGTCTCCTAGTATAGAATGTATTAGATCTGCTGTGACCTTCCTGGTCTCCTAGTATAGAATGGATTAACTCTGCTGTGACCTTCCTGGTCTCCTAGTATAGAATGTATTAACTCTGCTGTGACCTTCCTGGTCTCCTAGTATAGAATGGATTAGATCTGCTGTGACCTTCCTGGTCTCCTAGTATAGAATGGATTAGCTCTGCTGTGACCTTCCTGGTCTCCTAGTATAGAATGTATTAGCTCTGCTGTGACCTTCCTGGTCTCCTAGTATAGAATGTATGAACTCTGCTGTGACCTTCCTGGTCTCCTAGTATAGAATGTATTAACTCTGCTGTGACCTTCCTGGTCTCCTAGTATAGAATGTATTAACTCTGCTGTGACCTTCCTGGTCTCCTAGTATAGAATGTATTAGCTCTGCTGTGACCTTCCTGGTCTCCTAGTATAGAATGTATGAACTCTGCTGGGACCTTCCTGGTCTCCTAGTATAGAATGTATTAACTCTGCTGTGACCTTCCTGGTCTCCTAGTATAGAATGGATGAACTCTGCTGTGACCTTCCTGGTCTCCTAGTATAGAATGGATTAGCTATGCTGGGACCTTCCTGGTCTCCTAGTATAGAATGGATTAACTCTGCTGTGACCTTCCTGGTCTCCTAGTATAGAATGGATTAGATCTGCTGTGACCTTCCTGGTCTCCTAGTATAGAATGTATTAGCTCTGCTGTGACCTTCCTGGTCTCCTAGTATAGAATGTATTAACTCTGCTGTGACCTTCCTGGTCTCCTAGTATAGAATGGATTAGCTCTTAAGAACTAAATATAAAATGTGTCTGACCACATCCTCTTCTACAGAAAACTGAGATCACAACCACTTCCAGAATAAACCACTGCTATGAAAACCTGTGTCTATGACTGAAGAGACTATTGTTTATGGTTCCCAGAATGCATTGGGAACCTGTGTGTGTGTTACCGCTTGTTAACCTGTAAGGGTCTGTCTTTACGCTGAGGCACAGTGGGGAGACGAAGGACTCCTTGTTCTGACAACTGGAGGATCTAAGACAACATAGAGAGAGGAGAGGAGGAGAGTTAACCTGTAAGGTTCTGTCTTTACGCTGAGGCACAGTGGGGAGACGAAGGACTCCTTGTTCTGACAACTGGAGGATCTAAGACAACATAGAGAGGAGAGGAGAGGAGAGGAGAGGAGAGGAGAGGAGAGGAGAGGAGAGGAGGGGAGGGGAGGAGGAGAGAGGAGGAGCCATAAACAGAAGAACACACAGGCTGCATCTCAAATGACCTTTGACTAGACTATTCCCTATATAGTGCATTACCTTTAGCTCCCTATATAGTGCATTACCTTTAGCTCCCTAGACTATTCCCTATATAGTGCATTACCTTTAGCTCCCTAGACTATTCCCTATATAGTGCATTACCTTTAGCTCCCTATTCCCTATATAGTGCATTACCTTTAGCTCCCTATTCCCTATATAGTGCATTACCTTTAGCTCCCTAGACTATTCCCTATATAGTGCATTACCTTTAGCTCCCTAGACTATTCCCTATATAGTGCATTACCTTTAGCTCCCTATTCCCTATATAGTGCATTACCTTTAGCTCCCTATTCCCTATATAGTGCATTACCTTTAGCTCCCTAGACTATTCCCTATATAGTGCATTACCTTTAGCTCCCTAGACTATTCCCTATATAGTGCATTACCTTTAGCTCCCTATTCCCTATATAGTGCATTACCTTTAGCTCCCTAGACTATTCCCTATATAGTGCATTACCTTTAGCTCCCTATTCCCTATACAGTGCATTACCTTTAGCTCCCTATTCCCTATATAGTGCATTACCTTTAGCTCCCTAGACTATTCCCTATATAGTGCATTACCTTTAGCTCCCTAGACTATTCCCTATATAGTGCATTACCTTTAGCTCCCTATTCCCTATATAGTGCATTACCTTTAGCTCCCTAGACTATTCCCTATATAGTGCATTACCTTTAGCTCCCTAGACTATTCCCTATATAGTGCATTACCTTTAGCTCCCTATTCCCTATATAGTGCATTACCTTTAGCTCCCTATTCCCTATATAGTGCATTACCTTTAGCTCCCTATTCCATATATAGTGCATTACCTTTAGCTCCCTATTCCCTATATAGTGCATTACCTTTAGCTCCCTATTCCCTATATAGTGCATTACCTTTAGCTCCCTATTCCATATATAGTGCATTACCTTTAGCTCCCTAGACTATTCCCTATATAGTGCATTACCTTTAGCTCCCTATTCCATATATAGTGCATTACCTTTAGCTCCCTAGACTATTCCCTATATAGTGCATTACCTTTAGCTCCCTAGACTATTCCCTATATAGTGCATTACCTTTAGCTCCCTATTCCCTATATAGTGCATTACCTTTAGCTCCCTATTCCCTATATAGTGCATTACCTTTAGCTCCCTAGACTATTCCCTATATAGTGCATTACCTTTAGCTCCCTAGACTATTCCCTATATAGTGCATTACCTTTAGCTCCCGGTCACAATATTACACTATTTAGTTAATAGGGTCCTATTTAGAATGCCACTGAGGACTTGATCCCCATCAAGGAGGAAGCTTCCTGTCAATGAAAGAACCAGATACCCAAATATGGGCTTAGTTCCTATTTTGTCATCATTCTATTACAAAACCAATTCCAGACAACGTCTTCTTCTTACCGAAGTATTTTGCTTCCATCTGTAATGTTCAGTTATGTTGCTACACAGAGTTCCTGTAGATTCCCGTGTAGCTCAGTTGGTAGAGCATGGCGTTTGCAACGGCAGGGTTTATTTTATTTAACCAGGCAAGTCAGTTAAGAACAAATTCTTATTTACAATGACGGCCTACACCGCCCAAACCCGGAACGACGCTGGGCCAATTGTGCGTCGCCCTATGGGACTCCCAATCACGGGCCGGTTGTGATACAGCCTGGAATCGAACCAGGGGGTCTGTAGTGACGCCTCAAGCACTGAGATGCAGTGCCTTAGACCGCTGCGCCACTCGGTTTCCCACTCGGGGGCCAGTATGAACAAACATTAATATGTATGCACTCACTAACTGTAAGTCGCTCTGGATAAGAGCGTCTGCTAAATGACTAACATTTAAAAAATTTAAAAATGTAGATTGTTCTAAAGACATTATTAACTCAGTAATAGACTATACATTATGTTGATTCCTACTATGAAAGTATCTGCCAGGCCCTGCTGACTCCCCCCTCTCCCCACTGTGGAGAAGGCTAAAGGCTGCTGACTCCATCCCTCTCCCCACTGTGGAGAAGGCTAAAGGCTGCTGACTCCCTCCCTCTCCCCACTGTGGAGAAGGCTAAAGGCTGCTGACTCCCTCCCTCTCCCCACTGTGGAGAAGGCTAACGGCTGCTGACTCCCTCCCTCTCCCCACTGTGGAGAAGGCTAACGGCTGCTGACTCCCTCCCTCTCCCCACTGTAGAGAAGGCTAAAGGCTGCTGACTCCCTCCCTCTCCCCACTGTGGAGAAGGCTGCTGACTCCCTCCCTCTCCCCACTGTGGAGAAGGCTAAAGGCTGCTGACTCCCTCCCTCTCCCCACTGTGGAGAAGGCTAAAGGCTGCTGACTCCCTCCCTCTCCCCACTGTGGAGAAGGTTAAAGGCTGCTGACTCCCTCCCTCTCCCCACTGTGGAGAAGGCTAAAGGCTGCTGACTCCCTCCCTCTCCCCACTGTGGAGAAGGCTAAAGTCTGCTGACTCCCTCCCTCTCCCCACTGTGGAGAAGGCTAACGGCTGCTGACTCCCTCCCTCTCCCCCACTGTGGAGAAGGCTGCTGACTCCCTCCCTCTCCCCACTGTGGAGAAGGCTGCTGACTCCCTCCCTCTCCCCACTGTGGAGAAGGCTAAAGGCTGCTGACTCCCTCCCTCTCCCCACTGTGGAGAAGGCTAAAGGCTGCTGACTCCCTCCCTCTCCCCACTGTGGAGAAGGCTGCTGACTCCCTCCCTCTCCCCACTGTGGAGAAGGCTAAAGGCTGCTGACTCCTCCCTCTCACCCACTGTGGAGAAGGCTAAAGGCTGCTGACTCCCTCCCTCTCCCCACTGTGGAGAAGGCTGCTGACTCCCTCCCTCTCCCCACTGTGGAGAAGGCTGCTGACTCCCTCCCTCTCCCCACTATGGAGAAGGCTAAAGGCTGCTGACTCCCTCCCTCTCCCCACTGTGGAGAAGGCTAACGGCTGCTGACTCCCTCCCTCTCCCCCACTGTGGAGACGGCTAAAGGCTGCTGACTCCCTCCCTCTCCCCACTGTGGAGAAGGCTAAAGGCTGCTGACTCCCTCCCTCTCCCCACTGTGGAGAAGGCTAAAGGCTGCTGACTCCCTCCCTCTCCCCACTGTGGAGAAGGCTAACGGCTGCTGACTCCCTCCCTCTCCCCACTGTGGAGAAGGCTGGCTGACTCCCTCCCTCTCCCCACTGTGGAGAAGGCTGCTGACTCCCTCCCTCTCCCCACTGTGGAGAAGGCTAAAGGCTGCTGACTCCCTCCCTCTCCCCACTGTGGAGAAGGCTGTAGGCTGCTGACTCCCTCCCTCTCCCCACTGTGGAGAAGGCTAAAGGCTGCTGAATCCCTCCCTCTCCCCACTGTGGAGAAGGCTGCTGACTCCCTCCCTCTCCCCACTGTGGAGAAGGCTAAAGGCTGCTGACTCCCTCCCTCTCCCCACTGTGGAGAAGGCTGTAGGCTGCTGACTCCCTCCCTCTCCCCACTGTGGAGAAGGCTAAAGGCTGCTGACTCCCTCCCTCTCCCCACTGTGGAGAAGGCTAACGGCTGCTGACTCCCTCCCTCTCCCCACTGTGGAGAAGGCTAATGGCTGCTGACTCCCTCCCTCTCCCCACTGTGGAGAAGGCTAAAGGCTGCTGACTCCCTCCCTCTCCCCACTGTGGAGAAGGCTGCTGACTCCCTCCCTCTCCCCACTGTGGAGAAGGCTAAAGGCTGCTGACTCCCTCCCTCTCCCCACTGTGGAGAAGGCTAAAGGCTGCTGACTCCCTCCCTCTCCCCACTGTGGAGAAGGCTGCTGACTCCCTCCCTCTCCCCACTGTGGAGAAGGCTGCTGACTCCCTCCCTCTCCCCACTGTGGAGAAGGCTAAAGGCTGCTGACTCCCTCCCTCTCCCCACTGTGGAGAAGGCTAAAGGCTGCTGAATCCCTCCCTCTCCCCACTGTGGAGAAGGCTAACGGCTGCTGACTCCCTCCCTCTCCCCACTGTGGAGAAGGCTAAAAGCTGCTGACTCCCTCCCTCTCCCCACTGTGGAGAAGGCTGCTGACTCCCTCCCTCTCCCCACTGTGGAGAAGGCTAAAGGCTGCTGAATCCCTCCCTCTCCCCACTGTGGAGAAGGCTAACGGCTGCTGACTCCCTCCCTCTCCCCACTGTGGAGAAGGCTAAAGGCTGCTGACTCCCTCCCTCTCCCCACTGTGGAGAAGGCTAAAGGCTGCTGACTCCCTCCCTCTCCCCACTGTGGAGAAGGCTAAAGGCTGCTGACTCCCTCCCTCTCCCCACTGTGGAGAAGGCTAAAGGCTGCTGACTCCCTCCCTCTCCCCACTGTGGAGAAGGCTAACGGCTGCTGACTCCCTCCCTCTCCCCACTGTGGAGAAGGCTAAAGGCTGCTGACTCCCTCCCTCTCCCCACTGTGGAGAAGGCTAACGGCTGCTGACTCCCTCCCTCTCCCCACTGTGGAGAAGGCTAAAGGCTGCTGACTCCCTCCCTCTCCCCACTGTAGAGAAGGCTAAAGGCTGCTGACTCCCTCCCTCTCCCCACTGTGGAGAAGGCTGCTGACTCCCTCCCTCTCCCCACTGTGGAGAAGGCTAAAGGCTGCTGACTCCCTCCCTCTCCCCACTGTGGAGAAGGCTAACGGCTGCTGACTCCCTCCCTCTCCCCACTGTGGAGAAGGCTAAAGGCTGCTGACTCCCTCCCTCTCCCCACTGTGGAGAAGGCTAAAGGCTGCTGACTCCCTCCTTCTCCCCACTGTGGAGAAGGCTAAAGGCTGCTGACTCCCTCCCTCTCCCCACTGTGGAGAAGGCTGCTGACTCCCTCCCTCTCCCCACTGTGGAGAAGGCTAAAGGCTGCTGACTCCCTCCCTCTCCCCACTGTGGAGAAGTCTAACGGCTGCTGACTCCCTCCCTCTCCCCACTGTGGAGAAGGCTAAAGGCTGCTGACTCCCTCCCTCTCCCCACTGTGGAGAAGGCTAAAGGCTGCTGACTCCCTCCCTCTCCCCACTGTGGAGAAGGCTAAAGGCTGCTGACTCCCTCCCTCTCCCCACTGTGGAGAAGGCTGTAGGCTGCTGACTCCCTCCCTCTCCCCACTGTGGAGAAGGCTGCTGACTCCCTCCCTCTCCCCACTGTGGAGAAGGCTAACGGCTGCTGAATCCCTCCCTCTCCCCACTGTGGAGAAGGCTGTAGGCTGCTGACTCCCTCCCTCTCCCCACTGTGGAGAAGGCTAAATGCTGCTGACTCCCTCCCTCTCCCCACTGTGGAGAAGGCTAAAGGCTGCTGACTCCTCCCTCTCCCCACTGTGGAGAAGGCTAAAGGCTGCTGACTCCCTCCCTCTCCCCACTGTGGAGAAGGCTGCTGACTCCCTCCCTCTCCCCACTGTGGAGAAGGCTGCTGACTCCCTCCCTCTCCCCACTGTGGAGAAGGCTAAAGGCTGCTGACTCCCTCCCTCTCCCCACTGTGGAGAAGGCTAAAGGCTGCTGACTCCCTCCCTCTCCCCACTGTGGAGAAGGCTAAAGGCTGCTGACTCCCTCCCTCTCCCCACTGTGGAGAAGGCTAAAGGCTGCTGACTCCCTCCCTCTCCCCACTGTGGAGAAGGCTGCTGACTCCCTCCCTCTCCCCACTGTGGAGAAGGCTAAAGGCTGCTGACTCCCTCCCTCTCCCCACTGTGGAGAAGGCTAGCGGCTGCTGACTCCCTCCCTCTCCCCACTGTGGAGAAGGCTAGCGGCTGCTGACTCCCTCCCTCTCCCCACTGTGGAGAAGGCTAACGGCTGCTGACTCCCTCCCTCTCCCCACTGTGGAGAAGGCTAAAGGCTGCTGACTCCCTCCCTCTCCCCACTGTGGAGAAGGCTAAAGGCTGCTGACTCCCTCCCTCTCCCCCACTGTGGAGAAGGCTGCTGACTCCCTCCCTCTCCCCACTGTGGAGAAGGCTAAAGGCTGCTGACTCCCTCCCTCTCCCCACTGTGGAGAAGGCTGCTGACTCCCTCCCTCTCCCCACTGTGGAGAAGGCTAAAGGCTGCTGACTCCCTCCCTCTCCCCACTGTGGAGAAGGCTAAAGGCTGCTGACTCCCTCCCTCTCCCCACTGTGGAGAAGGCTAACGGCTGCTGACTCCCTCCCTCTCCCCACTGTGGAGAAGGCTAAAGGCTGCTGACTCCCTCCCTCTCCCCACTGTGGAGAAGGCTGTAGGCTGCTGACTCCCTCCCTCTCCCCACTGTGGAGAAGGCTAAAGGCTGCTGACTCCCTCCCTCCCCCCACTGTGGAGAAGGCTAAAGGCTGCTGACTCCCTCCCTCTCCCCACTGTGGAGAAGGCTAAAGGCTGCTGACTCCCTCCCTCTCCCCACTGTGGAGAAGGCTGCTGACTCCCTCCCTCTCCCCACTGTGGAGAAGGCTGCTGACTCCCTCCCTCTCCCCACTGTGGAGAAGGCTAAAGGCTGCTGACTCCCTCCCTCTCCCCACTGTGGAGAAGGCTAACGGCTGCTGACTCCCTCCCTCTCCCCACTGTGGAGAAGGCTAAAGGCTGCTGACTCCCTCCCCCTCCCCACTGTGGAGAAGGCTAAAGGCTGCTGACTCCCTCCCTCTCCCCACTGTGGAGAAGGCTGCTGACTCCCTCCCTCTCCCCACTGTGGAGAAGGCTAAAGGCTGCTGACTCCCTCCCTCTCCCCCACTGTGGAGAAGGCTAGCGGCTGCTGACTCCCTCCCTCTCCCCACTGTGGAGAAGGCTAGCGGCTGCTGACTCCCTCCCTCTCCCCACTGTGGAGAAGGCTAACGGCTGCTGACTCCCTCCCTCTCCCCACTGTGGAGAAGGCTAAAGGCTGCTGACTCCCTCCCTCTCCCCACTGTGGAGAAGGCTAAAGGCTGCTGACTCCCTCCCTCTCCCCACTGTGGAGAAGGCTGCTGACTCCCTCCCTCTCCCCACTGTGGAGAAGGATAAAGGCTGCTGACTCCCTCCCTCTCCCCACTGTGGAGAAGGCTGCTGACTCCCTCCCTCTCCCCACTGTGGAGAAGGCTAAAGGCTGCTGACTCCCTCCCTCTCCCCACTGTGGAGAAGGCTAAAGGCTGCTGACTCCCTCCCTCTCCCCACTGTGGAGAAGGCTAACGGCTGCTGACTCCCTCCCTCTCCCCACTGTGGAGAAGGCTAAAGGCTGCTGACTCCCTCCCTCTCCCCACTGTGGAGAAGGCTAACGGCTGCTGACTCCCTCCCTCTCCCCACTGTGGAGAAGGCTAAAGGCTGCTGAATCCCTCCCTCTCCCCACTGCGGAGAAGGCTAAAGGCTGCTGACTCCCTCCCTCTCCCCACTGTGGAGAAGGCTGCTGACTCCTCCCTCTCCCCACTGTGGAGAAGGCTGCTGACTCCCTCCCTCTCCCCACTGTGGAGAAGGCTAAAGGCTGCTGACTCCCTCCCTCTCCCCACTGTGGAGAAGGCTAAAGGCTGCTGACTCCCTCCCTCTCCCCACTGTGGAGAAGGCTGCTGACTCCTCCCTCTCCCCCACTGTGGAGAAGGCTAAAGGCTGCTGACTCCCTCCCTCTCCCCACTGTGGAGAAGGCCAAAGGCTGCTGACTCCCTCCCTCTCCCCACTGTGGAGAAGGCTGCTGACTCCCTCCCTCTCCCCACTGTGGAGAAGGCTAAAGGCTGCTGACTCCCTCCCTCTCCCCACTGTGGAGAAGGCTAACGGCTGCTGACTCCCTCCCTCTCCCCACTGTGGAGAAGGCTAAAGGCTGCTGACTCCCTCCCTCTCCCCACTGTGGAGAAGGCTAAAGGCTGCTGACTCCCTCCCTCTCCCCACTGTGGAGAAGGCTGCTGACTCTCCCTCCCTCTCCCCACTGTGGAGAAGGCTAAAGGCTGCTGACTCCCTCCCTCTCCCCACTGTGGAGAAGGCTAAAGGCTGCTGACTCCCTCCCTCTCCCCACTGTGGAGAAGGCTAAAGGCTGCTGACTCCCTCCCTCTCCCCACTGTGGAGAAGGCTAAAGGCTGCTGACTCCCTCCCTCTCCCCACTGTGGAGAAGGCTAACGGCTGCTGACTCCCTCCCTCTCCCCACTGTGGAGAAGGCTGCTGACTCCCTCCCTCTCCCCACTGTGGAGAAGGCTGCTGACTCCCTCCCTCTCCCCACTGTGGAGAAGGCTAAAGGCTGCTGACTCCCTCCCTCTCCCCACTGTGAAGAAGGCTAACGGCTGCTGACTCCCTCCCTCTCCCCACAATCATATCATGTTTAAAGTTAGCAACAGGGTGTTTTTAAGTTCCCACTTCCTCAGGCTGTGAATCGTTTAGTCTATAGGCCAAAGACGGCAGCAAATTCTCTGAAGAGCCCCCCCCAAAAAAAAATATGTATCTGATCATTCTGGATCATATTTTGACAGGTTGCACATAAAAATATCAAATCATGCATTTCCTGGATATGTTAGATGAAATAGCTTCCTTTTTGAATCGTAGTTGTCTTACTTGGTACTCGAAACAACAGTCCAGAGCTCTGCTGCTAATGTAAAGTAACGGTCCATTAAAAACGCTTTTCATTTCAGCATTTGTTATCGAGCAAAATAGCTACATTTATCACCCAGCTCTACCACCTCCCCCCCAAAAAAAGTATTTATTGTAACGTAATCGGTGTAATTATCGCTATTATTTATTTATTTTCACATTAATAATAATAATAATAATAATATGCCATTTAGAAGACGCTTTTATCCAAAGCGACTTACAGTCATGTGCGCATACATTTTTACGTATGGGTGGTCCCGGGGATCGAACCCACTACCCTGGCGTTAGAGATATCTGAACCCAGGTCTGGTCTGTCTTACCGAAAGTATTAGAGATATCTGAACCCAGGTCTGGTCTGTCTTACCGAAAGTTTTAGAGATATCTGAACCCAGGTCTGGTCTGTCTCACCTGCTGGTTCCTCTCCTCCTCCTGGTCCAGTAGTTGTCTGAGGTTAAAACACTGGCGCTCCAGAGAGTCTCTCTCCTCCTCCTGCTGTTCTAGAGAGGCCACCACAGACCTCAGCTCCGCCTGGGACCCACAGTAGCAGAATCAAGACTAGATAACCACACACATACCATGCAAATATTCACACACACACACCCCCTTCCCAGTGTCGCACCGCCAGCTTGTTCCCCACCCCCTTCCCCAGTGTCGCACCGCCAGCTTTTCCCCCCTTCCCAGTGTCGCACCGCCAGCTTGTTCCCCACCCCCTTCCCAGTGTCGCACCGCCAGCTTGTTCCCCCACCCCCTTCCCAGTGTCGCACCGCCAGCTTGTTCCCCCCCCCCCCCTTCCCAGTGTCGCACCGCCAGCTTGTTCCCCCACCCCCTTCCCAGTGTCGCACCGCCAGCATTTCCCCCCACCCCCTTCCCAGTGTCGCACCGCCAGCTTGTTCCCCCACCCCCTTCCCAGTGTCGCACCGCCAGCTTGTTCCCCCCACCCCCTTCCCAGTGTCGCACCGCCAGCTTGTTCCCCCCACCCCCTTCCCAGTGTCGCACCGCCAGCTTGTTCCCCCCACCCCCTTCCCAGTGTCGCACCCGCCAGCTTGTTCCCCCACCCCCTTCCCAGTGTCGCACCGCCAGCTTGTTCCCCACCCCCTTCCCAGTGTCGCACCGCCAGCTTGTTCCCCCCCCCCCCTTCCCAGTGTCGCACCGCCAGCTTGTTCCCCACCCCTTCCCAGTGTCGCACCGCCAGCTTGTTCCCCCACCCCCTTCCCAGTGTCGCACCGCCAGCTTGTTCCCCCACCCCCTTCCCAGTGTCGCACCGCCAGCTTGTTCCCCCACCCCCTTCCCAGTGTCGCACCGCCAGCTTGTTCCCCCACCCCCTTCCCAGTGTCGCACCCCCAGCTTGTTCCCCCACCCCCTTCCCAGTGTCGCACCGCCAGCTTGTTCCCCCACCCCCTTCCCAGTGTCGCACCGCCAGCTTGTTCCCCCACCCCTTCCCAGTGTCGCACCGCCAGCATGTTCCCCCACCCCCTTCCCAGTGTCGCACCCGCCAGCTTGTTCCCCCACCCCCCTTCCCAGTGTCGCACCGCAAGCTTTTCCCCCACCCCCTTCCCAGTGTCGCACCGCCAGCTTGTTCCCCCACCCCCTTCCCAGTGTCGCACCGCCAGCTTGTTCCCCCACCCCCTTCCCAGTGTCGCACCGCCAGCTTGTTCCCCCACCCCCTTCCCAGTGTCGCACCGCCAGCTTGTTCCCCCACCCCCTTCCCAGTGTCGCACCGCCAGCTTGTTCCCCCACCCCCTTCCCAGTGTCGCACCGCCAAGCTTCCCCCACCCCCTTCCCAGTGTCGCACCGCCAGCTTGTTCCCCCACCCCCTTCCCAGTGTCGCACCGCCAGCTTGTTCCCCCACCCCCTTCCCAGTGTCGCACCGCCAGCTTGTTGAGGCTCTTCTTGCCCACGGCTGCCTTTCTAGTCTCTTCCTGGTGTTGACGGGAAGCATGACTCATCATTTCCTGGTTCTGGATTGGGACTGACAGCTGAGCCAGTTTAGACAGGAACCTGGAACCATCGGCACGATACAGTCAATGTGTTAGCCAAGAAAGACTTCTTATAGTAGGATCAAGTGTGTTAGCCATGAAAGACTTCTTATAGTAGGATCAAGTGTGTTAGCCATGAAAGACTTCTTATAGTAGGATCAAGTGTGTTAGCCATGAAAGACTTCTTATAGTAGGATCAAGTGTGTTAGCCAAGAAAGACTTCTTATAGTAGGATCAAGTGTGTTAGCCAAGAAAGACTTCTTATAGTAGGATCAAGTGTGTTAGCCATGAAAGACTTCTTATAGTAGGATCAAGTGTGTTAGCCAAGAAAGACTTCTTATAGTAGGATCAAGTGTGTTAGCCAAGAAATACTTCTTATAGTAGGATCAAGTGTGTTAGCCAAGAAAGACTTCTTATAGTAGGATCAAGTGTGTTAGCCAAGAAAGACTTCTTATAGTAGGATCAAGTGTGTTAGCCAAGAAAGACTTCTTATAGTAGGATCAAGTGTGTTAGCCATGAAAGACTTCTTATAGTAGGATCAAGTGTGTTAGCCAAGAAAGACTTCTTATAGTAGGATCAAGTGTGTTAGCCAAGAAAGACTTCTTATAGTAGGATCAAGTGTGTTAGCCAAGAAAGACTTCTTATAGTAGGATCAAGTGTGTTAGCCATGAAAGACTTCTTATAGTAGGATCAAGTGTGTTAGCCATGAAAGACTTCTTATAGTAGGATCAAGTGTGTTAGCCAAGAAAGACTTCTTATAGTAGGATCAAGTGTGTTAGCCAAGAAAGACTTCTTATAGTAGGATCAAGTGTGTTAGCCATGAAAGACTTCTTATAGTAGGATCAAGTGTGTTAGCCAAGAAAGACTTCTTATAGCAGGATCAAGTCGCTTAACATAACTAAATATACAGTGCATTCGGAAAGTATTCAGACCCCTTGACTTTTCCACATTTTGTTACGTTACAGCCTTATTCTAAAATGGATTAAATAAAAAAATTCCGCTCAATCTACACACAAAACCCCATAATGACCCAATACCCCATAACGACCCCCAATACCCCATAATGACCCAATACCCCATAACGACCCAATACCCCATAACGACCCAATACCCCATAACGACCCAATACCCCCATAATGACCCAATACCCCATAATGACCCAATACCCCACAATGACCCAATACCCCATAATGACCCAATACCCCACAATGACCCAATACCCCATAATGACCCAATACCCCACAATGACCCAATACCCCATAATGACCCAATACCCCATAATGACAAAGTGAAAACAGGTTTTTAGAAGAAAGAAAACAGAAATACCTTATTTACATAAGTATTCAGACCCTTTGCTATGAGACTCGAAATGTTCCATTGATCATCCTTGAGAGGTTTCTGCAACTTGATTGGAGTCAACCCTAAGTAAATTCAATTGATTGGACATGATCGGAAAGGCACACACCTGTCTATATAAGGTCCCACAGTTGACAGTGCATGTCAGAGCAAAAACCAAGCCATGATGCCGAAGGAATTGTCTGTAGATCTCAGAGACAGTATTGTGTTGAGGCACAGATCTGGGGAAGGGTACCAAAACATTTCTGCAGCATTGAAGGTCCCCAAGAACACAGTGGCCTCCATCATTCTTAAATGGAAGAAGTTTGGAACCACCAAGACTCTTCCTAGAGCTGGCCGCCCGGCCAAACTGAGCAATCCGGGGAGAAAGGCCTTGGTCAGGGAGGTGACCAAGAACCCGATGGTCACTCTGACAGAGCTCCATAGTTCCTCTGTGGAGATGGGAGAACCTTCCAGAAGGACAACGATCTCTGCAGCACTCCACCAATCAGGCCTTTATGGTAGAGTGGCCAGACGGAAGCCACTCCTCAGTAAATGGCACATGATAGCCGCTTGGAGTTTACCAAAAGGCAGCTAAAGGACTCTGACCATGAAAAACAAGATTCTCTGGTCTGATGAAACCAAGATTGAACTCTTTGGTCTGAATGCCAAGCATCACGTCTGGAGGAAACCAGGCACCATCCCTACAGTGAAGCATGGTGGTGGCAGCATCATGCTGTGGGGATGCTTTTCAGCAGCAGGGACTGGGAGACTAGTCAGGATCAAGGGAAAGATGAACGGAGCAAAGTACAGAGAGATCCTTGATGAAAACCTGCTCCAGAGCGCTCAGGACCTCAGACTGGGGCGAAGGTTCGTCTTCCAACAGGACAACGACCTTAAGCACACATCCAAGACAACGCAGGTGTGGCTTAGGGACAAGTCTCTGAATGTCCTTGAGTGGCCCAGCCAGAGCCCGGACTTGAATCCTCTGGAGAGACCTGAAAATAGCTGTGCATCAACGCTCCCCATCCAACCTGACAGAGCTTGAGAGGATCTGCAGAGAAGAACGGGAGAAACTCCCCAAATACAGGTGTGCCAAGCTTGTAGCGTCATACCCAAGAAGACTCGAGGCTGTAATCGCTGCAAAAGGTGCTTCAACAAAAAGGACTGAGGAAAGGGTCTGAATACTTATGTAAATGTCATATGTTTGTTTAAAAAAATAAAAAATAATGCAAAAACAATTAACCTGTTTTTGCTTTGTCATTATGGGGTAGTGTGTGTAGATTGATGAGGGGAATAAGGCTGTAATGTAAGAAAATGTGGAAGAAATCAAGGGGTCTGAATACTTTGAATGTACTAATATATACAGTACCAGTCAAAAGTTTGGACACACCTACTCATTCAAGGGTTTTTCTTTATTTGTTCTATTTTCTACATTGTAGAATAATAGTGAAGACGTCAAAACTATGAAAGAACACATATGGAATCATGTGGTAACCAAAAAAAGTGTTAAACAAATCCAAATATATTTTATATTTGAGATTCTTCAAATAGCCACCCTTTGCCTTGATGACAGCTTTGCACATCCTTGGCATTCTCTCAACCAGCTTCACCTGGAATGCTTTTCCAACAGTCTTGAAGGAGTTCCCACATATGTTGAGAACTTGTTGGCTGCTTTTCCTTCACTCTGCGGTCCAACTCATCCCAAACTATCTAAATTGGGTTGAGGTCGGGGGATTGTGGAGGCCAGGTCATCTGATGCAGCACTCCATCACTCTCCTTCTTGGTAAAATAGCCCTTACACAGCCTGGAGGTGTGTTGGGTCATTGTCCTGTTGAAAAACAAATGATAGTCCCACTAAGCCCAAACCAGATGGGATGGTGTATCGCTGCAGAATGCTGTGGTAGCCATGCTGGTTAAGTGTGCCTTGAATTCTAAATAAATCACAGACAGTGTCACCAGCAAAGCACCCCCACACCATCACACCTCCTCCTACATGCTTTACGGTGGGAAATACACATGCGGAGATCATCCGTTCACCTGCACCGCGCCTCACAAAGACACGGCGGTTGGAACCAAAAATCTCCCATTTGGACTCCAGACCACCGGTCTAATGTCCATTGCTCGTGTTTCTAGGCCCAAGCAAGTCTCTTCTTATTGGTGTCCTTTAGTAGTGGTTTCTTTGCAGCAATTCGACTATGAAGGCCTGATTTACACAGTCCCCTCTGAACAGTTGATGTTGAGATGTGTCTGTGACTTTAACTCTGTGAAGCATTTATTTGGGCTGCAATTTCTGAGGCTGGTAACTCTAATGAACTTATCCTCTGCAGCAGAGGTAACTCTGGGTCTTCCATTCCTGTGGCGGTCCTCATGAGAGCCAGTTTCATCATAGCGCTTGATGGTTTGTGCAACTGCACTTGAAGAAACGTTCAAAGTTCTTGACATTTTCCATATTGACTGACCTTCATGTCTTAAAGTAATGATTGACTGTTGTTTCTCTTTGCTTACTTTGAGCTGTTCTTGCCATAATATGGACTTGGTCTTTTACCAAATAGGGCTATCTTCTATATACCCCCCTACCTTGTCACAACACAACTGATGGCTCAAACGCATTAAGAAGGAAAGAAATTCCACAAATTAACTTTTAAGAAGGCACACCTGTTAATTGAAATGCATTCCAGGTGACTACCTCATGAAGCTGGTTGAGAGAATGCCAAGAGTGTGCAAAGCTGTCATCAAGGCAAAGGGTGGATATTTGAAGAATCTCAAATATATTTTGATTTGTTTAACACCGTTTTGGTTACTACATGATTCCATATGTGTTATTTCATAGTTTTGATGTCTACACTATTATTCTACAATGTAGAAAATATTACAAATAAAGAAAAACCCTGGAATGAGTAGGTGTGTCCAAACTTTTGACTGGTACCGTAAGTGAAAACAATGAGTAATCCAGTATTTTGGGTGGAATAAGGTCATCTATGGATGGGCTTATCCCTTAGTACAGGGCGAGGCAATGCTGATCGTAGTGGGTCCACTGTCCCCAGGCCTACACTTAGTTCAATTCTCTCACCTGTTTTTCAGAATGTTCAGATGTTTCTGGGATTCCTCTTTCTCAGTCCGTCTCGTGGCCAGAACAGATCTGAGGGAGCGGAGAGAAAGAGGGAGAAAAGGAGAGAGAGAGAAACAGAGAGACAGAGAGAGAGAAACAGAGAGAGAGAGACAGAGAGAGAGAGAGAGAGAGAGAGAGAGAGAGAGAGAGAGACAGAGACAGAGACAGAGACAGAGACAGAGACAGAGAGAGAGAGAGAGAGAGAGAGAGGGAGAGGGAGAGGGAGAGAGAGAGAGAGAGAGAGAGAGAGAGAGAGAGAGAGAGAGACAGAGAGAGAGAGAGAGAGAGACAGAGACAGAGAGAGAGAGAGAGAGAGAGACAGAGAGAGAGACAGAGAGAGAGAGAGAGAGAGAGAGAGAGAGAGAGAGAGAGAGAGAGACAGAGAGAGAGAGAGAGAGCAGAGAGAGAGAGAGACAGAGAGACGAGACAGAGAAGAGAGAGAGACAGAGAGAGACAGAGAGAGACAGAGAGAACAGAGAGAGAGAGAGACAGAGAGAGAGAGAGAGAGAGAGACAGAGACAGAGACAGAGACAGAGACAGAGAGAGAGAGAGAGACAGAGAGAGACAGAGACAGAGAGAGACAGAGAGAGACAGAGAGAGAGAGAGAGGGAGAGAGAGGGAGAGAGAGAGAGAGAGAGAGAGAGGTTACAAATAAAATGGGTCAGTAACAACAACAACCACCTAGTGAAACCTTAAACCAGGGCTAGTCACGCTTCAGTTCACCCATGTCATGGCTCCTCTGCTATAGACAGGCCCAGTCAGAACCATAATGGAGGATGTTACTCACAGTATCAACAGGCCCAGTCAGAACCATAATGGAGGGTGTTACAGTATCAACAGGCCCAGTCAGAACCATAATGGAGGATGTTACTCACAGTATAGACAGGCCCAGTCAGAACCATAATGGAGGATGTTACTCACAGTACAGACAGGCCCAGTCAGAACCATAATGGAGGATGTTACTCACAGTATAGACAGGCCCAGTCAGAACCATAATGGAGGATGTTACTCACAGTATAGACAGGCCCAGTCAGAACCATAATGGAGGATGTTACTCACAGTATAGACAGGCCAAGTCAGAACCATAATGGAGGATGTTACTCACAGTATAGACAGGCCCAATCAGAACAATAATGGAGGATGTTACTCACAGTATAGACAGGCCCAGTATGTTGTCTAGAGCCGTAATGGAGGCCTTGGTCAGCGGTTTCCACTTCTCCTGACCTTTCACCTTCCTGGGACCTGCAACTGCGGCACCTTTCTTCTTCTGTGGTTTTGGCTGAGGGACCTGGCTGCTGGTTCCTGGCTGGGGCTCCTCCTGAAGAGGAGAGTACATGCAGACAGGACGTGTGAGAGAATGAAGTGATGAAAGCAAAGGAGAACCGTTTCCTCTCAGAGGTTTAATTCTGAAGAACTTTCTCACCCGAGAAACTCTCCGTTGACGTGTCTTTTCACCCGGCTTCTTTGGCTTCTCGCCTGTCTTTTTGCCTTTAGGCGCCTTGGATGGGGCGCGTTCAGATCCCCGGACAGGCTTCATAGTTTTAGCTAGGAAAAAGAGACAGCGTCAGACAACTAATCAAAGCATACACAGGAAAAGTGAAGGGGGAAAAAAACATAGCAGCTAAATAGATAAAATATGACATACAATCTGAAAGCTAGCAAACATGAGCATTGCCTTCACGAAACACGGATGTATTTTTGTTGTTGTCAACAACAGCAGCTAACGTTAGCTAGCTAAGGAACTTTTTATATTTTATTCACAAGGCGATCATTTTTAGTAGAACAGTTTAGAGGTGCAATTTCTCGTTGCAGTTAGGGCCAAGCGTCGGAGAATAACAATTGCTAAAACACTTAAAACAAACGTTTGTAACTTGACTTACCAGTTTCGCGGTAAACTTCTTTCAAACGTTTGTTTGTACTCATTGCGCATGCGTTGTGAGCGGCAAGCAGGCAACTCCCGGCGGCCATGATGGGAAGGGCAGTGCGCAATCCTCATAGAGGATCATAGAGGCCTCTAGTGGCCAAAAGGCCGTATTAGCCTGCTTCTGCTTCTTCTTCTGTATCATGGCGTTCGCACATTTTGTTTGTGCATGCCGCCACCTACTGTGTGGTAGTGTGTGTTCAATCACGTTACATTTTGTGATACATAAATAAAATTGCACCACCAACTAACCCTACACCCATATACCACTATTCCGTACAACCCCCCCATTCCACTACTTTGACCCAAACTGATCCTACACCAGGCCGACAGCCTGGGAGGACGGGACTCTCTCCTTCAACACACCTTGTAACTCTTCTGCAGTAAAACCTTGTACACCGAAGTACTTCCCTGCAGCTGCCACCACAACATCTATTCTCTGTGATTTAGGTTCCATTTCTGCGGTACAGTTGGTAACCATGGCAATGAACGCTAAGAAGCCAACCTTCCTGAAGAACACGTTCATATCACCCTGGCCTAGGCCTACCACTCAGCCTTGACCCATCATCCTCTGCTCTCAGCATGACACCTTCTGTTCTACTACTCAGCCTTGACCCATCATCCTCTGCTCTCTTCACTGCCTCAGCATGACACCTTCTGTTCTACTACTCAGCCTTGACCCATCATCCTCTGCTCTCAGCATGACGCCTTCTGTTCTACTACTCAGCCTTGACCCATCATCCTCTGCTCTCTACTGCCTCAGCATGACGCCTTCTGTTCTACTACTCAGCCTTGACCCATCATCCTCTGCTCTCTTCACAGCCTCAGCATGACGCCTTCTGTTCTACTACTCAGCCTTGACCCATCATCCTCTGCTCTCTTCACAGCCTCAGCATGACGCCTTCTGTTCTACTACTCAGCCTTGACCCATCATCCTCTGCTCTCTTCACAGCCTCAGCATGACACCTTCTGTTCTACTACTCAGCCTTGACCCATCATCCTCTGCTCTCAGCATGACGCCTTCTGTTCTACTACTCAGCCTTGACCCATCATCCTCTGCTCTCCCTCAGCATGACGCCTTCTGTTCTACCACTCAGCCTTGACCCATCATCCTCTGCTCTCTTCACAGCCTCAGCATGACGCCTTCTGTTCTACTACTCAGCCTTGACCCATCATCCTCTGCTCTCTTCACTGCCTCAGCATGACGCCTTCTGTTCTACCACTCAGCCTTGACCCATCATCCTCTGCTCTCTTACACCTCAGCATGACGCCTTCTGTTCTACTACTCAGCCTTGACCCATCATCCTCTGCTCTCTTCACTGCCTCAGCATGACGCCTTCTGTTCTACTACTCAGCCTTGACCCATCATCCTCTGCTCTCTTCACAGCCTCAGCATGACGCCTTCTGTTCTACTACTCAGCCTTGACCCATCATCCTCTGCTCTCTTCACAGCCTCAGCATGACGCCTTCTGTTCTACTACTCAGCCTTGACCCATCATCCTCTGCTCTCTTCACTGCCTCAGCATGACGCCTTCTGTTCTACTACTCAGCCTTGACCCATCATCCTCTGCTCTCTTCACTGCCTCAGCATGACGCCTTCTGTTCTACTACTCAGCCTTGACCCATCATCCTCTGCTCTCTTCACAGCCTCAGCATGACACCTTCTGTTCTACTACTCAGCCTTGACCCATCATCCTCTGCTCTCTTCACAGCCTCAGCATGACGCCTTCTGTTCTACTACTCAGCCTTGACCCATCATCCTCTGCTCTCTTCACAGCCTCAGCATGACGCCTTCTGTTCTACTACTCAGCCTTGACCCATCATCCTCTGCTCTCAGCATGACACCTTCTGTTCTACTACTCAGCCTTGACCCATCATCCTCTGCTCTCTTCACAGCCTCAGCGTGACGCCTTCTGTTCTACTACTCAGCCTTGACCCATCATCCTCTGCTCTCAGCATGACGCCTTCTGTTCTACCACTCAGCCTTGACCCATCATCCTCTGCTCTCAGCATGACGCCTTCTGTTCTACTACTCAGCCTTGACCCATCATCCTCTGCTCTCAGCATGACGCCTTCTGTTCTACCACTCAGCCTTGACCCATCATCCTCTGCTCTCACGCATGACGCCTTCTGTTCTACTACTCAGCCTTGACCCATCATCCTCTGCTCTCTTCCAGCCTCAGCATGACGCCTTCTGTTCTACTACTCAGCCTTGACCCATCATCCTCTGCTCTCTTCACAGCCTCAGCATGACGCCTTCTGTTCTACTACTCAGCCTTGACCCATCATCCTCTGCTCTCAGCATGACGCCTTCTGTTCTACTACTCAGCCTTGACCCATCATCCTCTGCTCTCTTCACAGCCTCAGCATGACGCCTTCTGTTCTACCACTCAGCCTTGACCCATCATCCTCTGCTCTCAGCATGACACCTTCTGTTCTACTACTCAGCCTTGACCCATCATCCTCTGCTCTCTTCACTGCCTCAGCATGACGCCTTCTGTTCTACTACTCAGCCTTGACCCATCATCCTCTGCTCTCAGCATGACGCCTTCTGTTCTACCACTCAGCCTTGACCCATCATCCTCTGCTCTCTTCACTGCCTCAGCATGACGCCTTCTGTTCTACCACTCAGCCTTGACCCATCATCCTCTGCTCTCTTCACCCAGCATGACACCTTCTGTTCTACTACTCAGCCTTGACCCATCATCCTCTGCTCTCAGCATGACGCCTTCTGTTCTACCACTCAGCCTTGACCCATCATCCTCTGCTCTCAGCATGACGCCTTCTGTTCTACTACTCAGCCTTGACCCATCATCCTCTGCTCTCTTCACAGCCTCAGCATGACGCCTTCTGTTCTACTACTCAGCCTTGACCCATCATCCTCTGCTCTCAGCATGACGCCTTCTGTTCTACTACTCAGCCTTGACCCATCATCCTCTGCTCTCTTCACTGCCTCAGCATGACGCCTTCTGTTCTACTACTCAGCCTTGACCCATCATCCTCTGCTCTCTTCACAGCCTCAGCATGACACCTTCTGTTCTACTACTCAGCCTTGACCCATCATCCTCTGCTCTCTTCCGCCTCAGCATGACGCCTTCTGTTCTACTACTCAGCCTTGACCCATCATCCTCTGCTCTCTTCACAGCCTCAGCGTGACGCCTTCTGTTCTACTACTCAGCCTTGACCCATCATCCTCTGCTCTCCGCTCAGCATGACGCCTTCTGTTCTACTACTCAGCCTTGACCCATCATCCTCTGCTCTCTTCACAGCCTCAGCATGACGCCTTCTGTTCTACTACTCAGCCTTGACCCATCATCCTCTGCTCTCTTCACTGCTAGCATGACGCCTTCTGTTCTACTACTCAGCCTTGACCCATCATCCTCTGCTCTCTCACAGCCGCATGACGCCTTCTGTTCTACTACTCAGCCTTGACCCATCATCCTCTGCTCTCAGCATGACGCCTTCTGTTCTACTACTCAGCCTTGACCCATCATCCTCTGCTCTCTTCACAGCCTCAGCATGACACCTTCTGTTCTACTACTCAGCCTTGACCCATCATCCTCTGCTCTTCTGCCTCAGCATGACGCCTTCTGTTCTACTACTCAGCCTTGACCCATCATCCTCTGCTCTCTTCCCTGCCTCAGCATGACGCCTTCTGTTCTACTACTCAGCCTTGACCCATCATCCTCTGCTCTCTTCACAGCCTCAGCATGACGCCTTCTGTTCTACTACTCAGCCTTGACCCATCACCCTCTGCTCTCTTCACTGCCTCAGCATGACACCTTCTGTTCTACCACTCAGCCTTGACCCATCATCCTCTGCTCTCTTCACAGCCTCAGCATGACGCCTTCTGTTCTACTACTCAGCCTTGACCCATCATCCTCTGCTCTCTTCACAGCCTCAGCGTGACGCCTTCTGTTCTACTACTCAGCCTTGACCCATCATCCTCTGCTCTCAGCATGACGCCTTCTGTTCTACTACTCAGCCTTGACCCATCATCCTCTGCTCTCACCTAGCATGACGCCTTCTGTTCTACTACTCAGCCTTGACCCATCATCCTCTGCTCTCTCACAGCCTCAGCATGACGCCTTCTGTTCTACCACTCAGCCTTGACCCATCATCCTCTGCTCTCTTCACACCTCAGCATGACGCCTTCTGTTCTACCACTCAGCCTTGACCCATCATCCTCTGCTCTCTTCCGCCTCAGCATGACGCCTTCTGTTCTACTACTCAGCCTTGACCCATCATCCTCTGCTCTCTTCACTGCTAGCATGACGCCTTCTGTTCTACTACTCAGCCTTGACCCATCATCCTCTGCTCTCTTCACAGCCTCAGCATGACGCCTTCTGTTCTACTACTCAGCCTTGACCCATCATCCTCTGCTCTCTTCACGCCTCAGCATGACGCCTTCTGTTCTACTACTCAGCCTTGACCCATCATCCTCTGCTCTCTTCACTGCCTCAGCATGACGCCTTCTGTTCTACTACTCAGCCTTGACCCATCATCCTCTGCTCTCAGCATGACGCCTTCTGTTCTACTACTCAGCCTTGACCCATCATCCTCTGCTCTCTTCACAGCCTCAGCATGACGCCTTCTGTTCTACTACTCAGCCTTGACCCATCATCCTCTGCTCTCTTCACGCCTCAGCATGACACCTTCTGTTCTACTACTCAGCCTTGACCCATCATCCTCTGCTCTCTTCACTGCCTCAGCATGACGCCTTCTGTTCTACCACTCAGCCTTGACCCATCATCCTCTGCTCTCCAGCATGACGCCTTCTGTTCTACTACTCAGCCTTGACCCATCATCCTCTGCTCTCTTCACTGCCTCAGCATGACGCCTTCTGTTCTACTACTCAGCCTTGACCCATCATCCTCTGCTCTCTTCACAGCCTCAGCATGACGCCTTCTGTTCTACTACTCAGCCTTGACCCATCATCCTCTGCTCTCTTCACGCCTCAGCATGACGCCTTCTGTTCTACCACTCAGCCTTGACCCATCATCCTCTGCTCTCAGCATGACGCCTTCTGTTCTACTACTCAGCCTTGACCCATCATCCTCTGCTCTCTTCACTGCCTCAGCATGACGCCTTCTGTTCTACTACTCAGCCTTGACCCATCATCCTCTGCTCTCTTCACTGCCTCAGCATGACACCTTCTGTTCTACCACTCAGCCTTGACCCATCATCCTCTGCTCTCTTCACTGCCTCAGCATGACACCTTCTGTTCTACTACTCAGCCTTGACCCATCATCCTCTGCTCTCAGCATGACACCTTCTGTTCTACTACTCAGCCTTGACCCATCATCCTCTGCTCTCAGCATGACGCCTTCTGTTCTACCACTCAGCCTTGACCCATCATCCTCTGCTCTCAGCATGACGCCTTCTGTTCTACCACTCAGCCTTGACCCATCATCCTCTGCTCTCTTCACAGCCTCAGCATGACGCCTTCTGTTCTACTACTCAGCCTTGACCCATCATCCTCTGCTCTCTTCACAGCCTCAGCATGACGCCTTCTGTTCTACTACTCAGCCTTGACCCATCATCCTCTGCTCTCTTCACGCAGCATGACGCCTTCTGTTCTACCACTCAGCCTTGACCCATCATCCTCTGCCTCTCCTCAGCATGACGCCTTCTGTTCTACTACTCAGCCTTGACCCATCATCCTCTGCTCTCTTCACAGCCTCAGCATGACACCTTCTGTTCTACTACTCAGCCTTGACCCATCATCCTCTGCTCTCAGCATGACGCCTTCTGTTCTACTACTCAGCCTTGACCCATCATCCTCTGCTCTCTTCACTGCCTCAGCATGACGCCTTCTGTTCTACTACTCAGCCTTGACCCATCATCCTCTGCTCTCTTCACAGCCTCAGCATGACGCCTTCTGTTCTACTACTCAGCCTTGACCCATCATCCTCTGCTCTCAGCATGACGCCTTCTGTTCTACTACTCAGCCTTGACCCATCATCCTCTGCTCTCAGCATGACGCCTTCTGTTCTACCACTCAGCCTTGACCCATCATCCTCTGCTCTCTAGCATGACGCCTTCTGTTCTACTACTCAGCCTTGACCCATCATCCTCTGCTCTCTTCACTGCCTCAGCATGACGCCTTCTGTTCTACCACTCAGCCTTGACCCATCATCCTCTGCTCTCCAGCCAGCATGACGCCTTCTGTTCTACCACTCAGCCTTGACCCATCATCCTCTGCTCTCTTCACCCTCAGCATGACGCCTTCTGTTCTACCACTCAGCCTTGACCCATCATCCTCTGCTCTCTTCACTGCCTCAGCATGACGCCTTCTGTTCTACCACTCAGCCTTGACCCATCATCCTCTGCTCTCTTCACAGCCTCAGCATGACGCCTTCTGTTCTACCACTCAGCCTTGACCCATCATCCTCTGCTCTCTTCAGCATGACGCCTTCTGTTCTACTACTCAGCCTTGACCCATCATCCTCTGCTCTCTTCACAGCCTCAGCATGACGCCTTCTGTTCTACCACTCAGCCTTGACCCATCATCCTCTGCTCTCTTCACAGCCTCAGCATGACGCCTTCTGTTCTACCACTCAGCCTTGACCCATCATCCTCTGCTCTCTTCACAGCCTCAGCATGACGCCTTCTGTTCTACCACTCAGCCTTGACCCATCATCCTCTGCTCTCTTCACAGCCTCAGCATGACACCTTCTGTTCTACTACTCAGCCTTGACCCATCATCCTCTGCTCTCAGCATGACGCCTTCTGTTCTACTACTCAGCCTTGACCCATCATCCTCTGCTCTCTTCACTGCCTCAGCATGACGCCTTCTGTTCTACTACTCAGCCTTGACCCATCATCCTCTGCTCTCAGCATGACGCCTTCTGTTCTACTACTCAGCCTTGACCCATCATCCTCTGCTCTCTTCACTGCCTCAGCATGACGCCTTCTGTTCTACCACTCAGCCTTGACCCATCATCCTCTGCTCTCAGCATGACGCCTTCTGTTCTACTACTCAGCCTTGACCCATCATCCTCTGCTCTCTTCACTGCCTCAGCATGACGCCTTCTGTTCTACCACTCAGCCTTGACCCATCATCCTCTGCTCTCAGCATGACGCCTTCTGTTCTACTACTCAGCCTTGACCCATCATCCTCTGCTCTCTTCACTGCCTCAGCATGACGCCTTCTGTTCTACTACTCAGCCTTGACCCATCATCCTCTGCTCTCTTCACAGCCTCAGCATGACGCCTTCTGTTCTACTACTCAGCCTTGACCCATCATCCTCTGCTCTCTTCACAGCCTCAGCATGACACCTTCTGTTCTACTACTCAGCCTTGACCCATCATCCTCTGCTCTCTTCACAGCCTCAGCATGACACCTTCTGTTCTACTACTCAGCCTTGACCCATCATCCTCTGCTCTCCCTCAGCATGACGCCTTCTGTTCTACTACTCAGCCTTGACCCATCATCCTCTGCTCTCTTAGCATGACGCCTTCTGTTCTACTACTCAGCCTTGACCCATCATCCTCTGCTCTCTTCACAGCCTCAGCATGACGCCTTCTGTTCTACTACTCAGCCTTGACCCATCATCCTCTGCTCTCTTTAGCATGACGCCTTCTGTTCTACTACTCAGCCTTGACCCATCATCCTCTGCTCTCTTCACAGCCTCAGCATGACGCCTTCTGTTCTACCACTCAGCCTTGACCCATCATCCTCTGCTCTCTACTGCCTAGCATGACGCCTTCTGTTCTACTACTCAGCCTTGACCCATCATCCTCTGCTCTCTTCACTGCCTCAGCATGACACCTTCTGTTCTACTACTCAGCCTTGACCCATCATCCTCTGCTCTCTTCACAGCCTCAGCATGACGCCTTCTGTTCTACTACTCAGCCTTGACCCATCATCCTCTGCTCTCTTCACTGCCTCAGCATGACGCCTTCTGTTCTACCACTCAGCCTTGACCCATCATCCTCTGCTCTCTTCACTGCCTCAGCATGACGCCTTCTGTTCTACCACTCAGCCTTGACCCATCATCCTCTGCTCTCTTCCCCTCAGCATGACGCCTTCTGTTCTACTACTCAGCCTTGACCCATCATCCTCTGCTCTCTTCACAGCCTCAGCATGACGCCTTCTGTTCTACTACTCAGCCTTGACCCATCATCCTCTGCTCTCTTCACAGCCTCAGCATGACGCCTTCTGTTCTACTACTCAGCCTTGACCCATCATCCTCTGCTCTCTACTGCCTCAGCATGACGCCTTCTGTTCTACCACTCAGCCTTGACCCATCATCCTCTGCTCTCCAGCATGACGCCTTCTGTTCTACTACTCAGCCTTGACCCATCATCCTCTGCTCTCTTCACAGCCTCAGCATGACACCTTCTGTTCTACTACTCAGCCTTGACCCATCATCCTCTGCTCTCAGCATGACGCCTTCTGTTCTACCACTCAGCCTTGACCCATCATCCTCTGCTCTCTTCACTGCCTCAGCATGACGCCTTCTGTTCTACCACTCAGCCTTGACCCATCATCCTCTGCTCTCTTCACTGCCTCAGCATGACGCCTTCTGTTCTACCACTCAGCCTTGACCCATCATCCTCTGCTCTCTTCACTGCCTCAGCATGACGCCTTCTGTTCTACTACTCAGCCTTGACCCATCATCCTCTGCTCTCAGCATGACACCTTCTGTTCTACTACTCAGCCTTGACCCATCATCCTCTGCTCTCTTCACTGCCTCAGCATGACGCCTTCTGTTCTACTACTCAGCCTTGACCCATCATCCTCTGCTCTCTTCACAGCCTCAGCATGACACCTTCTGTTCTACCACTCAGCCTTGACCCATCATCCTCTGCTCTCTTCACTGCCTACAGCCTTCTGTTCTACCACTCAGCCTTGACCCATCATCCTCTGCTCTCAGCATGACGCCTTCTGTTCTACTACTCAGCCTTGACCCATCATCCTCTGCTCTCTTCACTGCCTCAGCATGACGCCTTCTGTTCTACTACTCAGCCTTGACCCATCATCCTCTGCTCTCTTCACTGCCTCAGCATGACGCCTTCTGTTCTACTACTCAGCCTTGACCCATCATCCTCTGCTCTCAGCATGACGCCTTCTGTTCTACTACTCAGCCTTGACCCATCATCCTCTGCTCTCTTCACAGCCTCAGCATGACGCCTTCTGTTCTACTACTCAGCCTTGACCCATCATCCTCTGCTCTCTAGCATGACGCCTTCTGTTCTACTACTCAGCCTTGACCCATCATCCTCTGCTCTCTTCACAGCCTCAGCATGACGCCTTCTGTTCTACTACTCAGCCTTGACCCATCATCCTCTGCTCTCCAGCATGACGCCTTCTGTTCTACTACTCAGCCTTGACCCATCATCCTCTGCTCTCTTCACTGCCTCAGCATGACACCTTCTGTTCTACTACTCAGCCTTGACCCATCATCCTCTGCTCTCTTCACTCTCAGCATGACGCCTTCTGTTCTACTACTCAGCCTTGACCCATCATCCTCTGCTCTCTTCACTGCCTCAGCATGACGCCTTCTGTTCTACTACTCAGCCTTGACCCATCATCCTCTGCTCTTCTCTCAGCATGACGCCTTCTGTTCTACTACTCAGCCTTGACCCATCATCCTCTGCTCTCTTCACTAGCATGACGCCTTCTGTTCTACCACTCAGCCTTGACCCATCATCCTCTGCTCTCAGCATGACGCCTTCTGTTCTACTACTCAGCCTTGACCCATCATCCTCTGCTCTCTTCACAGCCTCAGCATGACGCCTTCTGTTCTACTACTCAGCCTTGACCCATCATCCTCTGCTCTCTTCACAGCCTCAGCATGACGCCTTCTGTTCTACTACTCAGCCTTGACCCATCATCCTCTGCTCTCTTCACAGCCTCAGCATGACGCCTTCTGTTCTACTACTCAGCCTTGACCCATCATCCTCTGCTCTCTTCACAGCCTCAGCATGACACCTTCTGTTCTACTACTCAGCCTTGACCCATCATCCTCTGCTCTCTGAGCATGACGCCTTCTGTTCTACTACTCAGCCTTGACCCATCATCCTCTGCTCTCTTCACTGCCTCAGCATGACGCCTTCTGTTCTACTACTCAGCCTTGACCCATCATCCTCTGCTCTCTTCACAGCCTCAGCATGACACCTTCTGTTCTACTACTCAGCCTTGACCCATCATCCTCTGCTCTCAGCATGACGCCTTCTGTTCTACTACTCAGCCTTGACCCATCATCCTCTGCTCTCAGCATGACGCCTTCTGTTCTACCACTCAGCCTTGACCCATCATCCTCTGCTCTCTTCACACTCAGCATGACGCCTTCTGTTCTACCACTCAGCCTTGACCCATCATCCTCTGCTCTCTTCACAGCCTCAGCATGACGCCTTCTGTTCTACTACTCAGCCTTGACCCATCATCCTCTGCTCTCAGCATGACGCCTTCTGTTCTACTACTCAGCCTTGACCCATCATCCTCTGCTCTCAGCATGACGCCTTCTGTTCTACTACTCAGCCTTGACCCATCATCCTCTGCTCTCTTCACTGCCTCAGCATGACACCTTCTGTTCTACCACTCAGCCTTGACCCATCATCCTCTGCTCTCAGCATGACGCCTTCTGTTCTACTACTCAGCCTTGACCCATCATCCTCTGCTCTCTTCACAGCCTCAGCATGACGCCTTCTGTTCTACCACTCAGCCTTGACCCATCATCCTCTGCTCTCTTCACTGCCTCAGCATGACGCCTTCTGTTCTACCACTCAGCCTTGACCCATCATCCTCTGCTCTCTTCACAGCCTCAGCATGACGCCTTCTGTTCTACCACTCAGCCTTGACCCATCATCCTCTGCTCTCAGCATGACGCCTTCTGTTCTACTACTCAGCCTTGACCCATCATCCTCTGCTCTCTTCACAGCCTCAGCATGACGCCTTCTGTTCTACCACTCAGCCTTGACCCATCATCCTCTGCTCTCTTCACTGCCTCAGCATGACGCCTTCTGTTCTACTACTCAGCCTTGACCCATCATCCTCTGCTCTCAGCATGACGCCTTCTGTTCTACTACTCAGCCTTGACCCATCATCCTCTGCTCTCTTCACAGCCTCAGCATGACGCCTTCTGTTCTACCACTCAGCCTTGACCCATCATCCTCTGCTCTCAGCATGACGCCTTCTGTTCTACTACTCAGCCTTGACCCATCATCCTCTGCTCTCTTCACTGCCTCAGCATGACACCTTCTGTTCTACTACTCAGCCTTGACCCATCATCCTCTGCTCTCTAGCATGACGCCTTCTGTTCTACTACTCAGCCTTGACCCATCATCCTCTGCTCTCTTCACAGCCTCAGCATGACGCCTTCTGTTCTACTACTCAGCCTTGACCCATCATCCTCTGCTCTCTCCAGCATGACGCCTTCTGTTCTACTACTCAGCCTTGACCCATCATCCTCTGCTCTCTTCACTGCCTCAGCATGACGCCTTCTGTTCTACTACTCAGCCTTGACCCATCATCCTCTGCTCTCTCCTCAGCATGACGCCTTCTGTTCTACTACTCAGCCTTGACCCATCATCCTCTGCTCTCTTCACTGCCTAGCATGACGCCTTCTGTTCTACCACTCAGCCTTGACCCATCATCCTCTGCTCTCAGCATGACGCCTTCTGTTCTACTACTCAGCCTTGACCCATCATCCTCTGCTCTCTTCACAGCCTCAGCATGACGCCTTCTGTTCTACTACTCAGCCTTGACCCATCATCCTCTGCTCTCTTCACTGCCTCAGCATGACGCCTTCTGTTCTACTACTCAGCCTTGACCCATCATCCTCTGCTCTCTTCACAGCCTCAGCATGACGCCTTCTGTTCTACAACTCAGCCTTGACCCATCATCCTCTGCTCTCTCTAGCATGACGCCTTCTGTTCTACTACTCAGCCTTGACCCATCATCCTCTGCTCTCGCCTCAGCATGACACCTTCTGTTCTACTACTCAGCCTTGACCCATCATCCTCTGCTCTCAGCATGACGCCTTCTGTTCTACTACTCAGCCTTGACCCATCATCCTCTGCTCTCTTCACTGCCTCAGCATGACGCCTTCTGTTCTACTACTCAGCCTTGACCCATCATCCTCTGCTCTCTTCACAGCCTCAGCATGACGCCTTCTGTTCTACCACTCAGCCTTGACCCATCATCCTCTGCTCTCTTCCGCCTAGCATGACGCCTTCTGTTCTACTACTCAGCCTTGACCCATCATCCTCTGCTCTCGCCTCAGCATGACGCCTTCTGTTCTACCACTCAGCCTTGACCCATCATCCTCTGCTCTCTTCCCAGCATGACGCCTTCTGTTCTACTACTCAGCCTTGACCCATCATCCTCTGCTCTCTTCAGCCTCAGCATGACACCTTCTGTTCTACTACTCAGCCTTGACCCATCATCCTCTGCTCTCTTCACAGCCTCAGCATGACGCCTTCTGTTCTACTACTCAGCCTTGACCCATCATCCTCTGCTCTCTTCACTGCCTCAGCATGACGCCTTCTGTTCTACCACTCAGCCTTGACCCATCATCCTCTGCTCTCTTCACTGCCTCAGCATGACGCCTTCTGTTCTACCACTCAGCCTTGACCCATCATCCTCTGCTCTCAGCATGACGCCTTCTGTTCTACCACTCAGCCTTGACCCATCATCCTCTGCTCTCTTCACAGCCTCAGCATGACACCTTCTGTTCTACCACTCAGCCTTGACCCATCATCCTCTGCTCTCTTCACTGCCTCAGCATGACGCCTTCTGTTCTACCACTCAGCCTTGACCCATCATCCTCTGCTCTCTTCACAGCCTCAGCATGACGCCTTCTGTTCTACCACTCAGCCTTGACCCATCATCCTCTGCTCTCCCCAGCATGACGCCTTCTGTTCTACTACTCAGCCTTGACCCATCATCCTCTGCTCTCTTCCGCCTCAGCATGACGCCTTCTGTTCTACTACTCAGCCTTGACCCATCATCCTCTGCTCTCTTCACAGCCTCAGCATGACACCTTCTGTTCTACTACTCAGCCTTGACCCATCATCCTCTGCTCTCTTCACGCCTCAGCATGACGCCTTCTGTTCTACTACTCAGCCTTGACCCATCATCCTCTGCTCTCTTCACTGCCTCAGCATGACGCCTTCTGTTCTACTACTCAGCCTTGACCCATCATCCTCTGCTCTCAGCATGCACGCCTTCTGTTCTACTACTCAGCCTTGACCCATCATCCTCTGCTCTCTTCACTGCCTCAGCATGACGCCTTCTGTTCTACTACTCAGCCTTGACCCATCATCCTCTGCTCTCAGCATGACGCCTTCTGTTCTACCACTCAGCCTTGACCCATCATCCTCTGCTCTCAGCATGACGCCTTCTGTTCTACTACTCAGCCTTGACCCATCATCCTCTGCTCTCTTCACGCCTCAGCATGACGCCTTCTGTTCTACTACTCAGCCTTGACCCATCATCCTCTGCTCTCTTCACGCCTCAGCATGACACCTTCTGTTCTACTACTCAGCCTTGACCCATCATCCTCTGCTCTCTTCACAGCCTCAGCATGACGCCTTCTGTTCTACTACTCAGCCTTGACCCATCATCCTCTGCTCTCTTCACAGCCTCAGCATGACACCTTCTGTTCTACTACTCAGCCTTGACCCATCATCCTCTGCTCTCTCCAGCATGACGCCTTCTGTTCTACCACTCAGCCTTGACCCATCATCCTCTGCTCTCAGCATGACGCCTTCTGTTCTACTACTCAGCCTTGACCCATCATCCTCTGCTCTCTTCACAGCCTCAGCATGACGCCTTCTGTTCTACTACTCAGCCTTGACCCATCATCCTCTGCTCTCAGCATGACGCCTTCTGTTCTACTACTCAGCCTTGACCCATCATCCTCTGCTCTCTTCACTGCCTCAGCATGACACCTTCTGTTCTACTACTCAGCCTTGACCCATCATCCTCTGCTCTCAGCATGACGCCTTCTGTTCTACTACTCAGCCTTGACCCATCATCCTCTGCTCTCTTCACAGCCTCAGCATGACGCCTTCTGTTCTACTACTCAGCCTTGACCCATCATCCTCTGCTCTCAGCATGACGCCTTCTGTTCTACTACTCAGCCTTGACCCATCATCCTCTGCTCTCAGCATGACGCCTTCTGTTCTACCACTCAGCCTTGACCCATCATCCTCTGCTCTCTTCACAGCCTCAGCATGACGCCTTCTGTTCTACCACTCAGCCTTGACCCATCATCCTCTGCTCTCTTCACAGCCTCAGCATGACGCCTTCTGTTCTACCACTCAGCCTTGACCCATCATCCTCTGCTCTCAGCATGACGCCTTCTGTTCTACTACTCAGCCTTGACCCATCATCCTCTGCTCTCTTCACAGCCTCAGCATGACACCTTCTGTTCTACTACTCAGCCTTGACCCATCATCCTCTGCTCTCTCAGCATGACGCCTTCTGTTCTACTACTCAGCCTTGACCCATCATCCTCTGCTCTCTTCACTGCCTCAGCATGACGCCTTCTGTTCTACCACTCAGCCTTGACCCATCATCCTCTGCTCTCTTCACGCAGCATGACGCCTTCTGTTCTACTACTCAGCCTTGACCCATCATCCTCTGCTCTCTTCACTGCCTCAGCATGACGCCTTCTGTTCTACTACTCAGCCTTGACCCATCATCCTCTGCTCTCAGCATGACGCCTTCTGTTCTACTACTCAGCCTTGACCCATCATCCTCTGCTCTCTTCACAGCCTCAGCATGACACCTTCTGTTCTACTACTCAGCCTTGACCCATCATCCTCTGCTCTCAGCATGACGCCTTCTGTTCTACTACTCAGCCTTGACCCATCATCCTCTGCTCTCTTCACTGCCTCAGCATGACGCCTTCTGTTCTACTACTCAGCCTTGACCCATCATCCTCTGCTCTCTTCACAGCCTCAGCATGACGCCTTCTGTTCTACTACTCAGCCTTGACCCATCATCCTCTGCTCTCTTCACTGCCTCAGCATGACGCCTTCTGTTCTACCACTCAGCCTTGACCCATCATCCTCTGCTCTCTTCACTGCCTCAGCATGACGCCTTCTGTTCTACCACTCAGCCTTGACCCATCATCCTCTGCTCTCTTCACAGCCTCAGCATGACGCCTTCTGTTCTACCACTCAGCCTTGACCCATCATCCTCTGCTCTCTTAGCATGACGCCTTCTGTTCTACCACTCAGCCTTGACCCATCATCCTCTGCTCTCTTCCTCAGCATGACGCCTTCTGTTCTACTACTCAGCCTTGACCCATCATCCTCTGCTCTCTTCACAGCCTCAGCATGACACCTTCTGTTCTACTACTCAGCCTTGACCCATCATCCTCTGCTCTCTTCACAGCCTCAGCATGACGCCTTCTGTTCTACTACTCAGCCTTGACCCATCATCCTCTGCTCTCCCTAGCATGACGCCTTCTGTTCTACCACTCAGCCTTGACCCATCATCCTCTGCTCTCCAGCATCACGCCTTCTGTTCTACTACTCAGCCTTGACCCATCATCCTCTGCTCTCTTCGCAGCATGACGCCTTCTGTTCTACTACTCAGCCTTGACCCATCATCCTCTGCTCTCTTCACAGCCTCAGCATGACACCTTCTGTTCTACCACTCAGCCTTGACCCATCATCCTCTGCTCTCAGCATGACGCCTTCTGTTCTACTACTCAGCCTTGACCCATCATCCTCTGCTCTCTTCACTGCCTCAGCATGACGCCTTCTGTTCTACTACTCAGCCTTGACCCATCATCCTCTGCTCTCTTCACAGCCTCAGCATGACGCCTTCTGTTCTACCACTCAGCCTTGACCCATCATCCTCTGCTCTCAGCATGACGCCTTCTGTTCTACTACTCAGCCTTGACCCATCATCCTCTGCTCTCTTCATAGCATGACGCCTTCTGTTCTACCACTCAGCCTTGACCCATCATCCTCTGCTCTCAGCATGACGCCTTCTGTTCTACTACTCAGCCTTGACCCATCATCCTCTGCTCTCTTCACAGCCTCAGCATGACGCCTTCTGTTCTACCACTCAGCCTTGACCCATCATCCTCTGCTCTCTTCACTGCCTCAGCATGACGCCTTCTGTTCTACCACTCAGCCTTGACCCATCATCCTCTGCTCTCTTCACACTAGCATGACGCCTTCTGTTCTACCACTCAGCCTTGACCCATCATCCTCTGCTCTCTCACCAGCATGACGCCTTCTGTTCTACTACTCAGCCTTGACCCATCATCCTCTGCTCTCTTCACAGCCTCAGCATGACGCCTTCTGTTCTACCACTCAGCCTTGACCCATCATCCTCTGCTCTCAGCATGACGCCTTCTGTTCTACCACTCAGCCTTGACCCATCATCCTCTGCTCTCTCTCAGCATGACGACCTTCTGTTCTACCACTCAGCCTTGACCCATCATCCTCTGCTCTCTTCACAGCCTCAGCATGACGCCTTCTGTTCTACTACTCAGCCTTGACCCATCATCCTCTGCTCTCTTCACTGCCTCAGCATGACGCCTTCTGTTCTACTACTCAGCCTTGACCCATCATCCTCTGCTCTCGCCTCAGCATGACGCCTTCTGTTCTACTACTCAGCCTTGACCCATCATCCTCTGCTCTCTTCACTGCCTCAGCATGACGCCTTCTGTTCTACTACTCAGCCTTGACCCATCATCCTCTGCTCTCTTCCAGCCTCAGCATGACGCCTTCTGTTCTACTACTCAGCCTTGACCCATCATCCTCTGCTCTCAGCATGACGCCTTCTGTTCTACTACTCAGCCTTGACCCATCATCCTCTGCTCTCTTCACTGCCTCAGCATGACGCCTTCTGTTCTACTACTCAGCCTTGACCCATCATCCTCTGCTCTCTTCACAGCCTCAGCATGACGCCTTCTGTTCTACTACTCAGCCTTGACCCATCATCCTCTGCTCTCTTCACAGCCTCAGCATGACGCCTTCTGTTCTACTACTCAGCCTTGACCCATCATCCTCTGCTCTCTTCACAGCCTCAGCATGACGCCTTCTGTTCTACTACTCAGCCTTGACCCATCATCCTCTGCTCTCTCAGCTCAGCATGACGCCTTCTGTTCTACCACTCAGCCTTGACCCATCATCCTCTGCTCTCAGCATGACGCCTTCTGTTCTACTACTCAGCCTTGACCCATCATCCTCTGCTCTCCAGCATGACGCCTTCTGTTCTACTACTCAGCCTTGACCCATCATCCTCTGCTCTCTTCCGCCTCAGCATGACGCCTTCTGTTCTACTACTCAGCCTTGACCCATCATCCTCTGCTCTCTTCACAGCCTCAGCATGACGCCTTCTGTTCTACCACTCAGCCTTGACCCATCATCCTCTGCTCTCAGCATGACGCCTTCTGTTCTACTACTCAGCCTTGACCCATCATCCTCTGCTCTCTTCACTGCCTCAGCATGACGCCTTCTGTTCTACCACTCAGCCTTGACCCATCATCCTCTGCTCTCTTCACAGCTGCATGACGCCTTCTGTTCTACTACTCAGCCTTGACCCATCATCCTCTGCTCTCTTCAAGCATGACGCCTTCTGTTCTACTACTCAGCCTTGACCCATCATCCTCTGCTCTCTTCACAGCCTCAGCATGACGCCTTCTGTTCTACCACTCAGCCTTGACCCATCATCCTCTGCTCTCTCAGCCTGACAGCCTTCTGTTCTACCACTCAGCCTTGACCCATCATCCTCTGCTCTCTTCACAGCCTCAGCATGACGCCTTCTGTTCTACCACTCAGCCTTGACCCATCATCCTCTGCTCTCTTCCCAGCATGACGCCTTCTGTTCTACTACTCAGCCTTGACCCATCATCCTCTGCTCTCTTCACAGCCTCAGCATGACACCTTCTGTTCTACTACTCAGCCTTGACCCATCATCCTCTGCTCTCAGCATGACGCCTTCTGTTCTACTACTCAGCCTTGACCCATCATCCTCTGCTCTCTTCACAGCCTCAGCATGACGCCTTCTGTTCTACCACTCAGCCTTGACCCATCATCCTCTGCTCTCTACAGCCTAGCATGACGCCTTCTGTTCTACTACTCAGCCTTGACCCATCATCCTCTGCTCTCTTCACTGCCTCAGCATGACGCCTTCTGTTCTACTACTCAGCCTTGACCCATCATCCTCTGCTCTCCCTCAGCATGACGCCTTCTGTTCTACTACTCAGCCTTGACCCATCATCCTCTGCTCTCTTCACTGCCTCAGCATGACGCCTTCTGTTCTACCACTCAGCCTTGACCCATCATCCTCTGCTCTCTTCACTGCCTCAGCATGACGCCTTCTGTTCTACTACTCAGCCTTGACCCATCATCCTCTGCTCTCTTCTCCTCAGCATGACGCCTTCTGTTCTACTACTCAGCCTTGACCCATCATCCTCTGCTCTCTTCACAGCCTCAGCGCACGCCTTCTGTTCTACTACTCAGCCTTGACCCATCATCCTCTGCTCTCTTCACTGCCTCAGCATGACGCCTTCTGTTCTACTACTCAGCCTTGACCCATCATCCTCTGCTCTCTTCTGCCTCAGCATGACGCCTTCTGTTCTACCACTCAGCCTTGACCCATCATCCTCTGCTCTCAGCATGACGCCTTCTGTTCTACTACTCAGCCTTGACCCATCATCCTCTGCTCTCAGCATGACGCCTTCTGTTCTACTACTCAGCCTTGACCCATCATCCTCTGCTCTCAGCATGACGCCTTCTGTTCTACTACTCAGCCTTGACCCATCATCCTCTGCTCTCTTCACAGCCTCAGCATGCCTTCTGTTCTACCATACCCTTTGTTCTACTACTCAGCCTTGACCCATCATCCTCTGCTCTCTTCCTGCCTAGCATGACGCCTTCTGTTCTACTACTCAGCCTTGACCCATCATCCTCTGCTCTCTTCACAGCCTCAGCATGACACCTTCTGTTCTACCACTCAGCCTTGACCCATCATCCTCTGCTCTCACCGCATGACGCCTTCTGTTCTACTACTCAGCCTTGACCCATCATCCTCTGCTCTCTTCACTGCTCTCAGCATGACGCCTTCTGTTCTACCACTCAGCCTTGACCCATCATCCTCTGCTCTCTTCACAGCCTCAGCATGACGCCTTCTGTTCTACTACTCAGCCTTGACCCATCATCCTCTGCTCTCAGCATGACGCCTTCTGTTCTACTACTCAGCCTTGACCCATCATCCTCTGCTCTCAGCATGACGCCTTCTGTTCTACTACTCAGCCTTGACCCATCATCCTCTGCTCTCAGCATGACGCCTTCTGTTCTACTACTCAGCCTTGACCCATCATCCTCTGCTCTCTTCACAGCCTCAGCATGACGCCTTCTGTTCTACTACTCAGCCTTGACCCATCATCCTCTGCTCTCTTCACAGCCACAGCATGACGCCTTCTGTTCTACTACTCAGCCTTGACCCATCATCCTCTGCTCTCAGCATGACGCCTTCTGTTCTACCACTCAGCCTTGACCCATCATCCTCTGCTCTCAGCATGACGCCTTCTGTTCTACCACTCAGCCTTGACCCATCATCCTCTGCTCTCTTCACAGCCTCAGCATGACGCCTTCTGTTCTACCACTCAGCCTTGACCCATCATCCTCTGCTCTCTTCACAGCCTCAGCATGACACCTTCTGTTCTACTCTGACCTTGGCAATCTCAACCTTTCTCTCTCGCACCATGACACTTGACACACCCCCCCCCCACAATTGACACACCGTTTTTTCCACCAATACTACACATTCCTTTGTCCCATGCCGTCCTGCACACTTCTCACATCTCGGAATCTCCCCTCCTAAACACTGCTGCAACATGGCCATAAGCTTGGCATCTGAAACACCTTATTGGGTTCGGCACAAAAGCTCTCACTGGATAACTGACATATCCTAACATGACTTTATCAGGTAAAGACTGCTTCAAAACTCAAAAGGACAGACAATGTCTTCTCAGTTTCAAAACGCTCACCACCGGGTCTGCGTCGCACCAAACAGCGGGCGTCACAGACACAGGGAATTTTCAATTTCAGTTGCTCCACCTCGACACTTAACGCCACCCCCAGTAATCATTCCTTTCGAATGCGTCCTGCTCCGCAGAGCAAAGCAAGTCACAGGTCTTGTCCCTAGTCGCTTGACGCGAAGCGCCCGCTCCCTCTGAACAGAAGAAAAACAGAAAATCATCAGGAGTCCACTTCCAGCTACCTTCACTGATTTAACAGTACCAAACTTCTGATTTAACAGTACCAAACTTCTGATTTAACAGTACCAAACTTCTGATTTAACAGTACCAAACTTCTGATTTAACAGTACCAAACTTCTGATTTAACAGTACCAAACTTCTGATTTAACAGTACCAAACTTCTGATTTAACAGTACCAAACTTCTGATTTAACAGTACCAAACTTCTGATTTAACAGGACCAAACTTCTGATTTAACAGTACCAAACTTCTGATTTAACAGTACCAAACTTCTGATTTAACAGTACCAAACTTCTGATTTAACAGTACCAAACTTCTTTTCCCCCCAGTCTGATGCTACATATGGGTCAACCAAAAGGCAGGGATCCACTTTCTCCAAAAAATGTCCCCCTCACAGGGTCAGAATCATCCTTTGCATGACCATCGGGGCGAGGGGGCGGTCTCAGAGCCATCAGAGCCAGAAGAATATGGTTTGTACTTGGCGGCATTCTTCCTCAACACGCATCTTCCCACCGCACTGGGCTCTTCTCTGTCTTCCTCTCTGTCCATAACCATCTCTACCCGTTCACCAGGCTCATGCCCGGCCTTCCTCCGCTGTACTGCCTGCAGAGCACACACTGATGGCTTTTCTCCAAAAACCCAACTTCTGTTCTTTAGCCCAATTTACAAGTCTGGCTATCTTCTTAATTGGATCCACGTCTTCAAGAGGAAGTGAGTTCCGGGTTACATTCCATTCCACTCCTCAGAAGGCAGTGCCATTGAGGGCTTTCACCATTTTTAATTTATTCAACTGGGTGGGACTTTCAACTTCCTTGGCTGATCCCTCCTGGTGACCCTGTTGGAGTCATGTCCAACCGGGTCATCAGGAGGGGTCAGACAATCATGAAGAAGAAATTTGACTACTTCAAAACGAAGATTGCCTCAAGGGTGCTGCCCATTCTGTCACCAAAAAACAAATGTTATATTGTCCCATCCACCGGCTAGGTGCAGTATGTTGTCCCATCCACCGGCTAGGTGCAGTATGTTGTCCCATCCACCGGCTAGGTGCAGTATGTTGTCCCATCCACCGGCTAGGTGCAGTATGTTGTCCCATCCACCGGCTAGGTGCAGTATGTTGTCCCATCCACCGGCTAGGTGCAGTATATTGTCCCATCCACCGGCTAGGTGCAGTATGTTGTCCCATCCACCGGCTAGGTGCAGTATGTTGTCCCATCCACCGGCTAGGTGCAGTATGTTGTCCCATCCACCGGCTAGGTGCAGTATGTTGTCCCATCCACCGGCTAGGTGCAGTATGTTGTCCCATCCACCGGCTAGGTGCAGTATGTTGTCCCATCCACCGGCTAGGTGCAGTATGTTGTCCCATCCACCGGCTAGGTGCAGTATGTTGTCCCATCCACCGGCTAGGTGCAGTATGTTGTCCCATCCACCGGCTAGGTGCAGTATGTTGTCCCATCCACCGGCTAGGTGCAGTATGTTGTCCCATCCACCGGCTAGGTGCAGTATGTTGTCCCATCCACCGGCTAGGTGCAGTGAAATATGTTGTTTTACAAGGTCAGACATAGTAGTACAGCGCAAGTTAGGGTTAGGGTTAGGGCTAGGGTTAGGGTTAGGGCTAGGGTTAGGGCTAGGGTTAGGGCTAGGGTTCTAGGGTTAGGGCTAGGGTTAGGGCTAGGGCTAGGGTTAGGGCTAGGGTTAGGGCTAGGGTTCTAGGGTTAGGGCTAGGGTTCTAGGGTTAGGGCTAGGGTTAGGGCTAGGTAGGGTTAGGGCTAGGGCCAGGGCTAGGGGTTAGGGCTAGGGTTAGGGCTAGGGTTAGGGCTAGGGTTCTAGGGTTAGGCTAGGGTTCTAGGGTTAGGGCTAGGCTAGGGTTAGGGCTAGGGGGTCTAGGGTTAGGGTTAGGCGCTAGGGTTAGGGGCTAGGGTGCTAGGGTTAGGGCTAGGGTTAGGGCTAGGCCAGGCTAGGGCCAGGGCTGAGGCTAGGCTAGGGCTAGGGCTAGGGCTAGGCCAGGCTAGGGGCTAGGGGCTGGGGGTTAGGGCTAGGGTTCTAGGGTTAGGGATAGGGTTCTAGGGTTAGGGAGCTAGGCTGGGGTTAGGCTAGGGTCTAGGGTAGGGACTAGGGTTCTAGGGCTAGGGTTCCAGGTTAGGGGCTAGGGTTAGGGCTAGGGCCAGGGCTAGGGCTAGGGCCAGGTTAGGACTAGGGTTCTAGGGCTAGGGTTCTAGGGTTAGGGCTAGGGTTCTAGGGTTCTAGGGTTGGGGCTGGGGTTCTAGGGTTAGGGCTAGGGCTAGGGGTTAGGGCTAGGGTTCTAGGGTTAGGGATAGGGTTAGGGCTAGGGTTAGGGTTAGGGCTAGGGTTAGGGCTAGGGCTAGGGTTAGGACTAGGGTTCTAGGGCTAGGGTTCTAGGGTTAGGGCTAGGGTTCTAGGGTTCTAGGGTTAGGGCTAGGGTTCTAGGGTTAGGGATAGCTATAATTAGGATGGTACAGTACAGAGGTCCTCTTCCAGAGGACTGAGAGGACTGTTGGTCCTGTTCCAGAGAACTGAGAGGACTGTTGGTCCTGTTCCAGAGGACTGAGAGGACTGTTGGTCCTGTTCCAGAGGACTGAGGGGACTGTTGGTGCAGTTCCAGAGGACTGTTGGTCCTGTTCCAGAGGACTGAGAGGACTGTTGGTCCTGTTCCAGAGGACTGAGGGGACTGTTGGTCCTGTTCCAGAGGACTGAGAGGACTGTTGGTCCTGTTCCAGAGGACTGAGAGGACATAAACAAACACATTGGTTAGATGGGGTGTAGCTATGTAATATACTGGTTAGATGGGGTGTAGCTATATAATATACTGGTTAGATGGGGTGTAGCTATATAATATACTGGTTAGATGGGGTGGAGCTATATAATATACTGGTTAGATGGGGTGTAGCTATATAATATACTGGTTAGATGGGGTGGAGCTATATAATATACTGGTTAGATGGGGCGTAGCTATATAACATACTGGTTAGATGGGGTGGAGCTATATAATATACTGTACTGGTTAGATGGGGCGTAGCTATATAATATACTGGTTAGATGGGGTGTAGCTATATAATATACTGGTTAGATGGGGTGTAGCTATATAATATACTGGTTAGATGGGGTGGAGCTATATAATATACTGGTTAGATGGGGCGTAGCTATATAACATACTGGTTAGATGGGGTGGAGCTATATAATATACTGTACTGGTTAGATGGGGTGGAGCTATATAATATACTGGTTAGATGGTGTGTAGCTATATAATATACTGGTTAGATGGGGTGTAGCTATATAATATACTGGTTAGATGGGGTGTAGCTATATAATATACTGGTTAGATGGGGTGGAGCTATATAATATACTGGTTAGATGGGGTGTAGCTATATAATATACTGGTTAGATGGGGTGTAGCTATATAATATACTGGTTAGATGGGGTGTAGCTATATAATATACTGGTTAGATGGGGTGTAGCTATATAATATACTGGTTAGATGGGGTGTAGCTATATAATATACTGTACTGGTTAGATGGGGTGTAGCTATATAATATAATATACTGGTTAGAAGGGGCGTAGCTATATAATATACTGGTTAGATGGGGTGGAGCTATATAATATACTGGTTAGATGGGGTGTAGCTATATAATATACTGGTTAGATGGGGTGTAGCTATATAATATACTGGTTAGATGGGGTGTAGCTATATAATATACTGTACTGGTTAGATGGGGTGTAGCTATATAATATACTGGTTAGATGGGGTGTAGCTATATAATATACTGGTTAGATGGGGTGTAGCTATATAATATACTGGTTAGATGGGGTGTAGCTATATAATATACTGGTTAGATGGGGCGTAGCTATATAATATACTGGTTAGATGGGGTGTAGCTATATAATATACTGGTTAGATGGGGTGTAGCTATATAATATACTGGTTAGATGGGGTGTAGCTATATAATATACTGGTTAGATGGGGTGTAGCTATATAATATACTGGTTAGATGGGGCGTAGCTATATAATATACTGGTTAGATGGGGTGTAGCTATATAATATACTGTACTGGTTAGATGGGGTGTAGCTATATAATATACTGGTTAGATGGGGTGTAGCTATATAATATACTGGTTAGATGGGGTGTAGCTATATAATATACTGGTTAGATGGGGTGTAGCTATATAATATACTGGTTAGATGGGGTGTAGCTATATAATATACTGGTTAGATGGGGTGTAGCTATATAATATACTGGTTAGATGGGGTGTAGCTATATAATATACTGGTTAGATGGGGTGTAGCTATATAATATACTGGTTAGATGGGGTGTAGCTATATAATATACTGGTTAGATGGGGTGGAGCTATATAATATACTGGTTAGATGGGGTGTAGCTATATAATATACTGGTTAGATGGGGTGTAGCTATATAATATACTGGTTAGATGGGGTGTAGCTATATAATATACTGGTTAGATGGGGTGTAGCTATATAATATACTGGTTAGATGGGGTGTAGCTATATAATATACTGGTTAGATGGGGTGGAGCTATATAATATACTGGTTAGATGGGGTGTGGCTATATAATATACTGGTAAGATGGGGTGGGGCTATTTAATATACTGGTTAGATGGGGTGGAGCTATATAATATACTGTACTGGTTAGATGGGGTGTAGCTATATAATATACTGGTTAGATGGGGTGTAGCTATATAATATACTGGTTAGATGGGGTGTAGCTATATAATATACTGGTTAGATGGGGTGTAGCTATATAATATACTGGTTAGATGGGGTGTAGCTATATAATATACTGGTTAGATGGGGTGTAGCTATATAATATACTGGTTAGATGGGGTGTAGCTATATAATATACTGGTTAGATGGGGGTGTAGCTATATAATATACTGTTGGTTAGATGGGGTGTAGCTATATAATATACTGGTTAGATGGGGTGTAGCTATATAATATACTGGTTAGATGGGGTGTAGCTATATAATATACTGTACTGGTTAGATGGGGTGTAGCTATATAATATACTGGTTAGATGGGGTGTAGCTATATAATATACTGGTTAGATGGGGTGTAGCTATATAATATACTGGTTAGATGGGGTGTAGCTATATAATATACTGGTTAGATGGGGTGGAGCTATATAATATACTGGTTAGATGGGGTGTAGCTATATAATATACTGTACTGGTTAGATGGGGTGTAGCTATATAATATACTGGTTAGATGGGGTGTAGCTATATAATATACTGGTTAGATGGGGTGTAGCTATATAATATACTGTGTTAGATGGGGTGTAGCTATATAATATACTGTGTTAGATGGGGTGTAGCTATATAATATACTGGTTAGATGGGGTGTAGCTATATAATATACTGGTTAGATGGGGCGATTAGCTATAATATACTGGTTAGATGGGGTGTAGCTATATAATATACTGGTTAGATGGGGTGTAGCTATATAATATACTGGTTAGATGGGGTGTAGCTATATAATATACTGGGTTAGATGGGGTGTAGCTATATAATATACTGGTTAGATGGGGTGTAGCTATATAATATACTGGTTAGATGGGGTGTAGCTATATAATATACTGGTTAGATGGGGTGTAGCTATATAATATACTGGTTAGATGGGGTGTAGCTATATAATATACTGGTTAGATGGGGTGTAGCTATATAATATACTGGTTAGATGGGGTGTAGCTATATAATATACTGGTTAGATGGGGTGTAGCTATATAATATACTGTGTTAGATGGGGTGTAGCTATATAATATACTGGTTAGATGGGGTGTAGCTATATAATATACTGGTTAGATGGGGTGTAGCTATATAATATACTGGTTAGATGGGGTGTAGCTATATAATATACTGGTTAGATGGGGTGTAGCTATATAATATACCGGTTAGATGGGGTGTAGCTATATAATATACTGGTTAGATGGGGTGTAGCTATATAATATACTGGTTAGATGGGGTGTAGCTATATAATATACTGGTTAGATGGGGTGTAGCTATATAATATACTGGTTAGATGGGGTGTAGCTATATAATATACTGAGTTAGATGGGGTGTAGCTATATAATATACTGGTTAGATGGGGTGTAGCTATATAATATACTGGTTAGATGGGGTGTAGCTATATAATATACTGGTTAGATGGGGTGTAGCTATATAATATACTGCGTTAGATGGGGTGTAGCTATATAATATACTGGTTAGATGGGGTGTAGCTATATAATATACTGGTTAGATGGGGTGGAGCTATATAATATACTGGTTAGATGGGGTGTAGCTATATAATATACTGTGTTAGATGGGGTGTAGCTATATAATATACTGGTTAGATGGGGTGGAGCTATATAATATACTGTTTAGATGGGGTGTAGCTATATAATATACTGGTTAGATGGGGGTGTAGCTATATAATATACTGGTTAGATGGGGTGTAGCTATATAATATACTGGTTAGATGGGGTGTAGCTATATAATATACTGTGTTAGATGGGGTGTAGCTATATAATATACTGGTTAGATGGGGTGTAGCTATATAATATACTGGTTAGATGGGGTGTAGCTATATAATATACTGGTTAGATGGGGTGTAGCTATATAATATACTGGTTAGATGGGGTGTAGCTATATAATATACTGGTTAGATGGGGTGTAGCTATATAATATACTGGTTAGATGGGGTGTAGCTATATAATATTACTGGTTAGATGGGGTGGAGCTATATAATATACTGGTTAGATGGGGTGGAGCTATATAATATACTGGTTAGATGGGGTGGAGCTATAATATACTGGTTAGATGGGGTGAGCTATATAATATACTGGTTAGATGGGGTGTAGCTATATAATATACTGGTTAGATGGGGTGTAGCTATATAATATACTGGTTAGATGGGGTGTAGCTATATAATATACTGGTTAGATGGGGTGTAGCTATATAATATACTGGTTAGATGGGGTGTAGCTATATAATATACTGGTTAGATGGGGTGTAGCTATATAATATACTGGTTAGATGGGGTGTAGCTATATAATATACTGGTTAGATGGGGTGTAGCTATATAATATACTGGTTAGATGGGGTGTAGCTATATAATATACTGGTTAGATGGGGTGTAGCTATATAATATACTGTACTGGTTAGATGGGGTGTAGCTATATAATATACTGGTTAGATGGGGTGTAGCTATATAATATACTGGTTAGATGGGGTGTAGCTATATAATATACTGTACTGGTTAGATGGGGTGTAGGCTACACTATACTAGTCAGTATGGTTATATAGCTACACCCCATCTATAATATGTACATCCCATCTAACAGTATATATAGTATATAGCTACACCATCTAACTAGTATATTTATATAGCTACACCCGATCATCTTACTATATAATATACTGTAGCTTATAGTATATATATAGCTAACTGGGCAGCTATAATATAATATACTGGTTAGATGGGGTGTAGCTATATAATATACTGGTTAGATGGGGTGTAGCTATATAATATACTGGTTAGATGGGGTGTAGCTATATAATATACTGGTTAGATGGGGTGTAGCTATATAATATACTGGTTAGATGGGGTGTAGCTATATAATATACTGTCTGTTAGATGGGGTGGAGCTATATAATATACTGTTTAGATGGGGTGGAGCTATATAATATACTGGTTAGATGGGGTGTAGCTATATAATATACTGGTTAGATGGGGTGTAGCTATATAATATACTGCTGGTTAGATGGGGTGGAGCTATATAATATACTGGTTAGATGGGGTGTAGCTATATAATATACTGGTTAGATGGGGTGTAGCTATATAATATACTGGTTAGATGGGGTGTAGCTATATAATATACTGGTTAGATGGGGTGTAGCTATATAATATACTGGTTAGATGGGGTGTAGCTATATAATATACTGGTTAGATGGGGGTGTAGCTATATAATATACTGGTTAGATGGGTGTAGCTATATAATATACTGCTGTTAGATGGGGTGTAGCTATATAATATACTGTATGGTTAGATGGGGTGTAGCTATATAATATACTGGTTAGATGGGGTGTAGCTATATAATATACTGGTTAGATGGGGTGTAGCTATATAATATACTGGTTAGATGGGGTGTAGCTATATAATATACTGGTTAGATGGGGTGTAGCTATATAATATACTGGTTAGATGGGGTGTAGCTATATAATATACTGGTTAGATGGGGTGTAGCTATATAATATACTGGTTAGATGGGGTGTAGCTATATAATATACTGGTTAGATGGGGTGTAGCTATATAATATACTGGTTAGATGGGGTGTAGCTATATAATATACTGGTTAGATGGGGTGTAGCTATATAATATACTGGTTAGATGGGGTGTAGCTATATAATATACTGGTTAGATGGGGTGTAGCTATATAATATACTGGTTAGATGGGGTTTTATATAATATACTGGTTAGATGGGGTGTAGCTATATATACTGGTTAGATGGGGTGTAGCTATATAATATACTGGTTAGATGGGGTGTAGCTATATAATATACTGGTTAGATGGGGTGTAGCTATATAATATACTGGTTAGATGGGGTGTAGCTATATAATATACTGGTTAGATGGGGTGTAGCTATATAATATACTGGTTAGATGGGGTGTAGCTATATAATATACTGGTTAGATGGGGTGTAGCTATATAATATACTGGTTAGATGGGGTGTAGCTATATAATATACTGGTTAGATGGGGTGTAGCTATATAATATACTGGTTAGATGGGGTGTAGCTATATAATATACTGGTTAGATGGGGTGTAGCTATATAATATACTGGTTAGATGGGGTGTAGCTATATAATATACTGGTTAGATGGGGTGTAGCTATATAATATACTGCGTTAGATGGGGTGGAGCTATATAATATACTGGTTAGATGGGGTGTAGCTATATAATATACTGGTTAGATGGGGTGTAGCTATATAATATACTGGTTAGATGGGGTGTAGCTATATAATATACTGTACTGGTTAGATGGGGTGTAGCTATATAATATACTGGTTAGATGGGGTGTAGCTATATAATATACTGGTTAGATGGGGTGTAGCTATATAATATACTGGTTAGATGGGGTGTAGCTATATAATATACTGGTTAGATGGGGCGTAGCTATATAATATACTGGTTAGATGGGGTGTAGCTATATAATATACTGTACTGTTAGATGGGGTGTAGCTATATAATATACTGGTTAGATGGGGTGTAGCTATATAATATACTGGTTAGATGGGGTGTAGCTATATAATATACTGGTTAGATGGGGTGTAGCTATATAATATACTGGTTAGATGGGGTGTAGCTATATAATATACTGGTTAGATGGGGTGTAGCTATATAATATACTGGTTAGATGGGGTGTAGCTATATAATATACTGGTTAGATGGGGTGTAGCTATATAATATACTGGTTAGATGGGGTAGCTATTTACGGTAGCTATATAATATACTGGTTAGATGGGGTGTAGCTATATAATATACTGGTTAGATGGGGTGTAGCTATATAATATACTGGTTAGATGGGGTGTAGCTATATAATATACTGTGTTAGATGGGGTGTAGCTATATAATATACTGGTTAGATGGGGTGTAGCTATATAATATACTGGTTAGATGGGGTGTAGCTATATAATATACTGGTTAGATGGGGTGGAGCTATATAATATACTGGTTAGATGGGGTGTAGCTATATAATATACTGGTTAGATGGGGTGTAGCTATATAATATACTGGTTAGATGGGGTGTAGCTATATAATATACTGGTTAGATGGGGTGTAGCTATATAATATACTGGTTAGATGGGGTGTAGCTATATAATATACTGGTTAGATGGGGTGTAGCTATATAATATACTGGTTAGATGGGGTGTAGCTATATAATATACTGGTTAGATGGGGTGTAGCTATATAATATACTGGTTAGATGGGGTGTAGCTATATAATATACTGGTTAGATGGGGTGTAGCTATATAATATACTGGTTAGATGGGGTGTAGCTATATAATATACTGGTTAGATGGGGTGTAGCTATATAATATACTGGTTAGATGGGGTGTAGCTATATAATATACTGGTTAGATGGGGTGTAGCTATATAATATACTGGTTAGATGGGGTGTAGCTATATAATATACTGGTTAGATGGGGTGTAGCTATATAATATACTGGTTAGATGGGGTGTAGCTATATAATATACTGGTTAGATGGGGTGTAGCTATATAATATACTGTACTGGTTAGATGGGGTGTAGCTATATAATATACTGGTTAGATGGGGTGTAGCTATATAATATACTGGTTAGATGGGGTGTAGCTATATAATATACTGGTTAGATGGGGTGTAGCTATATAATATACTGGTTAGATGGGGTGTAGCTATATAATATACTGTGTTAGATGGGGTGTAGCTATATAATATACTGGTTAGATGGGGTGTAGCTATATAATATACTGGTTAGATGGGGTGTAGCTATATAATATACTGTACTGGTTAGATGGGGTGTAGCTATATAATATACTGGTTAGATGGGGTGTAGCTATATAATATACTGGTTAGATGGGGTGTAGCTATATAATATACTGGTTAGATGGGGTGTAGCTATATAATATACTGGTTAGATGGGGTGTAGCTATATAATATACTGGTTAGATGGGGTGTAGCTATATAATATACTGTACTGGTTAGATGGGGTGTAGCTATATAATATACTGGTTAGATGGGGGTGTAGCTATATAATATACTGGTTAGATGGGGTGTAGCTATATAATATACTGGTTAGATGGGGTGTAGCTATATAATATACTGGTTAGATGGGGTGTAGCTATATAATATACTGGTTAGATGGGGTGTAGCTATATAATATACTGGTTAGATGGGGTGTAGCTATATAATATACTGGTTAGATGGGGTGTAGCTATATAATATACTGGTTAGATGGGGTGTAGCTATATAATATACTGGTTAGATGGGGGTGTAGCTATATAATATACTTGGTTAGATGGGGTGTAGCTATATAATATACTGGTTAGATGGGGTGTAGCTATATAATATACTGGTTAGATGGGGTGTAGCTATATAATATACTGGTTAGATGGGGTGTAGCTATATAATATACTGGTTAGATGGGGTGTAGCTATATAATATACTGGTTAGATGGGGTGTAGCTATATAATATACTGTGTTAGATGGGGTGTAGCTATATAATATACTGGTTAGATGGGGTGTAGCTATATAATATACTGGTTAGATGGGGTGTAGCTATATAATATACTGGTTAGATGGGGGTGTAGCTATATAATATACTGGTTAGATGGGGTGTAGCTATATAATATACTGGTTAGATGGGGTGTAGCTATATAATATACTGGTTAGATGGGGTGTAGCTATATAATATACTGGTTAGATGGGGTGTAGCTATATAATATACTGGTTAGATGGGGTGTAGCTATATAATATACTGGTTAGATGGGGTGTAGCTATATAATATACTGGTTAGATGGGGTGTAGCTATATAATATACTGGTTAGATGGGGTGTAGCTATATAATATACTGGTTAGATGGGGTGTAGCTATATAATATACTGGTTAGATGGGGTGTAGCTATATAATATACTGGTTAGATGGGATGTAGCTATATAATATACTGGTTAGATGGGGGTGTAGCTATATAATATACTGGTTAGATGGGGTGTAGCTATATAATATACTGGTTAGATGGGGTGTAGCTATATAATATACTGGTTAGATGGGGTGTAGCTATATAATATACTGGTTAGATGGGGTGGAGCTATATAATATACTGGTTAGATGGGGTGTAGCTATATAATATACTGGTTAGATGGGGTGTAGCTATATAATATACTGGTTAGATGGGGTGTAGCTATATAATATACTGGTTAGATGGGGTGTAGCTATATAATATACTGGTTAGATGGGGTGTAGCTATATAATATACTGGTTAGATGGGGTGTAGCTATATAATATACTGGTTAGATGGGGTGTAGCTATATAATATACTGGTTAGATGGGGTGTAGCTATATAATATACTGGTTAGATGGGGTGTAGCTATATAATATACTGGTTAGATGGGGTGTAGCTATATAATATACTGGTTAGATGGGGTGTAGCTATATAATATACTGGTTAGATGGGGTGTAGCTATATAATATACTGGTTAGATGGGGTGTAGCTATATAATATACTGGTTAGATGGGGTGTAGCTATATAATATACTGGTTAGATGGGGTGTAGCTATATAATATACTGGTTAGATGGGGTGTAGCTATATAATATACTGGGTTAGATGGGGTGTAGCTATATAATATACTGGTTAGATGGGGTGTAGCTATATAATATACTGGTTAGATGGGGTGTAGCTATATAATATACTGTATGTTAGATGGGGTGTAGCTATATAATATACTGGGTTAGATGGGGTGTAGCTATATAATATACTGGTTAGATGGGGTGTAGCTATATAATATACTGGTTAGATGGGGTGTAGCTATATAATATACTGGTTAGATGGGGTGTAGCTATATAATATACTGGTTAGATGGGGTGTAGCTATATAATATACTGGTTAGATGGGGTGTAGCTATATAATATACTGGTTAGATGGGGTGTAGCTATATAATATACTGGTTAGATGGGGTGTAGCTATATAATATACTGGTTAGATGGGGTGTAGCTATATAATATACTGGTTAGATGGGGTGTAGCTATATAATATACTGGTTAGATGGGGTGTAGCTATATAATATACTGGTTAGATGGGGTGTAGCTATATAATATACTGGTTAGATGGGGTGTAGCTATATAATATACTGGTTAGATGGGGTGTAGCTATATAATATACTGGTTAGATGGGGTGTAGCTATATAATATACTGGTTAGATGGGGTGTAGCTATATAATATACTGGTTAGATGGGGTGTAGCTATATAATATACTGGTTAGATGGGGTGTAGCTATATAATATACTGGTTAGATGGGGTGTAGCTATATAATATACTGGTTAGATGGGGGTGTAGCTATATAATATACTGGTTAGATGGGGTGTAGCTATATAATATACTGGTTAGATGGGGTGTAGCTATATAATATACTGGTTAGATGGGGTGTAGCTATATAATATACTGGTTAGATGGGGTGTAGCTATATAATATACTGGTTAGATGGGGTGTAGCTATATAATATACTGGTTAGATGGGGTGTAGCTATATAATATACTGGTTAGATGGGGTGTAGCTATATAATATACTGGTTAGATGGGGTGGAGCTATATAATATACTGGTTAGATGGGGTGTAGCTATATAATATACTGCGTTAGATGGGGTGTAGCTATATAATATACTGGTTAGATGGGGTGTAGCTATATAATATACTGGTTAGATGGGGTGTAGCTATATAATATACTGTGTTAGATGGGGTGTAGCTATATAATATACTGGTTAGATGGGGTGTAGCTATATAATATACTGGTTAGATGGGGTGTAGCTATATAATATACTGGTTAGATGGGGTGTAGCTATATAATATACTGGTTAGATGGGGTGTAGCTATATAATATACTGGTTAGATGGGGTGTAGCTATATAATATACTGGTTAGATGGGGTGTAGCTATATAATATACTGGTTAGATGGGGTGTAGCTATATAATATACTGGTTAGATGGGGTGTAGCTATATAATATACTGGTTAGATGGGGTGTAGCTATATAATATACTGGTTAGATGGGGTGTAGCTATATAATATACTGGTTAGATGGGGTGTAGCTATATAATATACTGGTTAGATGGGGTGTAGCTATATAATATACTGGTTAGATGGGGTGTAGCTATATAATATACTGCTGGTTAGATGGGGTGTAGCTATATAATATACTGGTTAGATGGGGTGTAGCTATATAATATACTGGTTAGATGGGGTGTAGCTATATAATATACTGCTGTTAGATGGGGTGTAGCTATATAATATACTGGTTAGATGGGGTGTAGCTATATAATATACTGGTTAGATGGGGGTGTAGCTATATAATATACTGGTTAGATGGGGTGTAGCTATATAATATACTGGTTAGATGGGGTGTAGCTATATAATATACTGGTTAGATGGGGTGTAGCTATATAATATACTGTACTGGTTAGATGGGGTGTAGCTATATAATATACTGGTTAGATGGGGTGTAGCTATATAATATACTGGTTAGATGGGGTGTAGCTATATAATATACTGGTTAGATGGGGTGTAGCTATATAATATACTGGTTAGATGGGGTGTAGCTATATAATATACTGTCTGGTTAGATGGGGTGTAGCTATATAATATACTGGTTAGATGGGGTGTAGCTATATAATATACTGGTTAGATGGGGTGTAGCTATATAATATACTGTGTTAGATGGGGTGTAGCTATATAATATACTGGTTAGATGGGGTGGAGCTATATAATATACTGGTTAGATGGGGTGTAGCTATATAATATACTGGTTAGATGGGGTGGAGCTATATAATATACTGGTTAGATGGGGTGTAGCTATATAATATACTGGTTAGATGGGGTGTAGCTATATAATATACTGGTTAGATGGGGTGTAGCTATATAATATACTGGTTAGATGGGGTGTAGCTATATAATATACTGTACTGGTTAGATGGGGTGTAGCTATATAATATACTGGTTGGACGGGGTGTAGCTATATAATATACTGGTTAGATGGGGTGTAGCTATATAATATACTGGTTAGATGGGGTGTAGCTATATAATATACTGGTTAGATGGGGTGTAGCTATATAATATACTGGTTAGATGGGGTGGAGCTATATAATATACTGTACTGGTTAGATGGGGTGTAGCTATATAATATACTGGTTAGATGGGGTGTAGCTATATAATATACTGGTTAGATGGGGTGTAGCTATATAATATACTGGTTAGATGGGGTGTAGCTATATAATATACTGTTGGTTAGATGGGTGTAGCTATATAATATAATGGTTAGATGGGGTGTAGCTATATAATATACTGGTTAGATGGGGTGTAGCTATATAATATACTGGTTAGATGGGGTGTAGCTATATAATATACTGTACTGGTTAGATGGGGTGTAGCTATATAATATACTGGTTAGATGGGGTGGAGCTATATAATATACTGGTTAGATGGGGTGGAGCTATATAATATACTGGTTAGATGGGGCGTAGCTATATAATATACTGGTTAGATGGGGTGTAGCTATATAATATACTGGTTAGATGGGGTGTAGCTATATAATATACTGGTTAGATGGGGTGTAGCTATATAATATACTGGTTAGATGGGGTGTAGCTATATAATATACTGGTTAGATGGGGTGTAGCTATATAATATACTGGTTAGATGGGGTAAAGCTATATAATATACTGGTTAGATGGGGTGGAGCTATATAATATACTGGTTAGATGGGATGTAGCTATATAATATACTGTACTGGTTAGATGAGGGTGTAGCTATATAATATACTGGTTAGATGGGGTGTAGCTATATAATATACTGGTTAGATGGGGCGTAGCTATATAATATACTGGTTAGATGGGGTGTAGCTATATAATATACTGTACTGGTTAGATGGGGTGTAGCTATATAATATACTGGTTAGATGGGGTGGAGCTATATAATATACTGGTTAGATGGGGTGTAGCTATATAATATACTGGTTAGATGGGGTGTAGCTATATAATATACTGGTTAGATGTGGTGTAGCTATTTAATATACTGGTTAGATGGGGTGTAGCTATATAATATACTGGTTAGATGGGGTGTAGCTATATAATATACTGGTTAGATGGGGTGTAGCTATATAATATACTGGTTAGATGGGGTGGAGCTATATAATATACTGGTTAGATGGGGTGTAGCTATATAATATACTGGTTAGATGGGGTGTAGCTATATAATATACTGGTTAGATGGGGCGTAGCTATATAATATACTGGTTAGATGGGGTGTAGCTATATAATATACTGGTTAGATGGGGTGTAGCTATATAATATACTGGTTAGATGGGGTGTAGCTATATAATATACTGGTTAGATGGGGTGTAGCTATATAATATACTGTACTGGTTAGATGGGGTGTAGCTATATAATATACTGGTTAGATGGGGTGTAGCTATATAATATACTGTACTGGTTAGATGGGGTGTAGCTATATAATATACTGGTTAGATGGGGTGTAGCTATATAATATACTGTACTGGTTAGATGGGGTGTAGCTATATAATATAGTGTACTGGTTAGATGGGGCGTAGCTATATAATATACTGGTTAGATGGGGTGGAGCTATATAATATACTGGTTAGATGGGGTGTAGCTATATAATATACTGGTTAGATGGGGTGGAGCTATATAATATACTGGTTAGATGGTGTGGAGCTATATAATATACTGGTTAGATGGGGTGTAGCTATATAATATACTGGTTAGATGGGGTGGAGCTATATAATATACTGGTTAGATGGGGTGTAGCTATATAATATACTGTACTGGTTAGATGGGGTGTAGCTATATAATATACTGGTTAGATGGGGTGTAGCTATATAATATACTGGTTAGATGGGGTGGAGCTATATAATATACTGGTTAGATGGGGTGTAGCTATATAATATACTGGTTAGATGGGGTGTAGCTATATAATATACTGGTTAGATGGGGTGTAGCTATATAATATACTGGTTAGATGGGGTGTAGCTATATAATATACTGGTTAGATGGGGTGTAGCTATATAATATACTGGTTAGATGGGGTGTAGCTATATAATATACTGTACTGGTTAGATGGGGTGTAGCTATATAATATACTGTACTGGTTAGATGGGGTGTAGCTATATAATATACTGGTTAGATGGGGTGTAGCTATATAATATACTGGTTAGATGGGGTGTAGCTATATAATATACTGGTTAGATGGGGTGTAGCTATATAATATACTGGTTAGATGGGGTGTAGCTATATAATATACTGGTTAGATGGGGTGTAGCTATATAATATACTGGTTAGATGGGGTGTAGCTATATAATATACTGGTTAGATGGGGTGTAGCTATATAATATACTGGTTAGATGGGGTGTAGCTATATAATATACTGGTTAGATGGGGTGTAGCTATATAATATACTGGTTAGATGGGGTGGAGCTATATAATATACTGGTTAGATGGGGTGTAGCTATATAATATACTGGTTAGATGGGGTGTAGCTATATAATATACTGTACTGGTTAGATGGGGTGTAGCTATATAATATACTGGTTAGATGGGGTGTAGCTATATAATATACTGGTTAGATGGGGTGGAGCTATATAATATACTGGTTAGATGGGGTGGAGCTATATAATATACTGTACTGGTTAGATGGTTTCATAATATACTGGTTAGATGGGGTGTAGCTATATAATATACTGGTTAGATGGGGTGTAGCTATATAATATACTGGTTAGATGGGGTGTAGCTATATAATATACTGGTTAGATGGGGTGTAGCTATATAATATACTGGTTAGATGGGGTGGAGCTATATAATATACTGGTTAGATGGGGTGTAGCTATATAATATACTGGTTAGATGGGGCGTAGCTATATAATATACTGGTTAGATGGGGTGTAGCTATATAATATACTGTACTGGTTAGATGGGGTGTAGCTATATAATATACTGGTTAGATGGGGTGGAGCTATATAATATACTGTACTGGTTAGATGGGGTGTAGCTATATAATATACTGGTTAGATGGGGTGTAGCTATATAATATACTGGTTAGATGGGGTGGAGCTATATAATATACTGGTTAGATGGGGTGTAGCTATATAATATACTGGTTAGATGGGGTGTAGCTATATAATATACTGGTTAGATGGGGTGTAGCTATATAATATACTGGTTAGATGGGGCATAGCTATATAATATACTGGTTAGATGGGGTGTAGCTATATAATATACTGTACTGGTTAGATGGGGTGTAGCTATATAATATACTGGTTAGATGGGGTGTAGCTATATAATATACTGGTTAGATGGGGTGTAGCTATATAATATACTGGTTAGATGGGGTGGAGCTATATAATATACTGGTTAGATGGGGTGTAGCTATATAATATACTGGTTAGATGGGGGTATAGCTATATAATATACTGGTTAGATGGGGTGTAGCTATATAATATACTGTACTGGTTAGATGGGGTGTAGCTATATAATATACTGGTTAGATGGGGTGGAGCTATATAATATACTGGTTAGATGGGGTGTAGCTATATAATATACTGGTTAGATGGGGTGGAGCTATATAATATACTGGTTAGATGGGGTGTAGCTATATAATATACTGGTTAGATGGGGTGGAGCTATATAATATACTGGTTAGATGGGGTGGAGCTATATAATATACTGGTTAGATGGGGTGTAGCTATATAATATACTGTACTGGTTAGATGGGGTGTAGCTATATAATATACTGGTTAGATGGGGTGTAGCTATATAATATACTGGTTAGATGGGGTGGAGCTATATAATATACTGGTTAGATGGGGTGTAGCTATATAATATACTGGTTAGATGGGGTGTAGCTATATAATATACTGGTTAGATGGGGTGTAGCTATATAATATACTGTACTGGTTAGATGGGGTGTAGCTATATAATATACTGGTTAGATGGGGTGTAGCTATATAATATACTGGTTAGATGGGGTGTAGCTATATAATATACTGGTTAGATGGGGTGTAGCTATATAATATACTGTACTGGTTAGATGGTTACATAATATACTTGTCGATTAACAATGACGCTTTCATATAATATGATGTGTTCATGGTGAAACGTAATTAATACAAACTGTATACACTGCTTCCTTCCTTGGACTTTGTGGTTCCATTCCATGATATTATAGAGACAGTTGTGGAAACGTATTGTCTATTGCCACCTCAACTAAATGAGTGAACCTGTAGTCATCATCTCATTGTACTGTGTATCACGTGTCTCCTGTACATACGACAAATAAACTGGACTCGAGTGACATATTGGGAGTCTAACAACATCACATGACCCGGTGGATCACTTTGAGTCAAACGGATTGGTTGGAGAGATCGGCACAAAATGATCTCCAAACAACGTTAATGGTCATCAAAATCTATCAATCAATCCAACATTAAAAATCCATTGGCACCAACTGTCATACTTCAGATTAAAACAGTCATTTACACAGAACATTTCAGACAAGTATCTTTATTTTTTCCTGATTGGACACCAATCACTGATCTGGGACATACAGTAACAGGCTACATTACAATAAAGGGAGTCGCACAGAAGGAGAGAATTCTCCACGGTGACTGGCAGCCATTTTGGTCACATGGGCTGCGTTGTACATCACACCTGGGCTCTGGTCGAAAGTCCTGCCCCGTATAGGCTGTCATTATGGATGCAAGCCATGTTCCAGAGAGCAGTCGGAGGCAGCTGTTAAAATGTCTTTGAGGGCACCACCACGACCCCCCCCCCTCACACCCTCCCTGGGTTGTGGAACTTTCCGCTGTACTTCCCGTGATTGTGGAGGTCAAAGGGGCTGAGGACCCTCCTGACCCCCAGCATGTTGCCCCTGGCGATCCTCTGGAAGGTCCAGGGGTTCTGGTTGTTAAGTTCCATGTCCTGCTGTTCTCGCTGCATGGCTGCCAGGCTCTCTCTGGACACTACCTGGTGGAGAGAGGTCAGAGGTCAGAGGTTACATAAGGACAGGATCAGGTATAGTGTTCCTGCTACCAAGGCTCTCTCTGGACACTACCTGGTGGAGAGAGGTCAGAGGTTACATAAGGACAGGATCAGGTATAGTGTTCCTGCTACCAAGGCTCTCTCTGGACACTACCTGGTGGAGAGAGGTCAGAGGTTACATAAGGACAGGATCAGGTATAGTGTTCCTGCTACCAAGGCTCTCTCTGGACACTACCTGGTGGAGAGAGGTCAGAGGTTACATAAGGACAGGATCAGGTATAGTGTTCCTGCTACCAAGGCTCTCTCTGGACACTACCTGGTGGAGAGAGAGGTCAGAGGTCAGAGGTTACATAAGGACAGGATCAGGTATAGTGTTCCTGCTACCAAGGCTCTCTCTGGACACTACCTGGTGGAGAGAGAGGTCAGAGGTCAGAGGTTACATAAGGACAGGATCAGGTATAGTGTTCCTGCTACCAAGGCTCTCTCTGGACACTACCTGGTGGAGAGAGAGGTCAGAGGTCAGAGGTTACATAAGGACAGGATCAGGTATAGTGTTCCTGCTACCAAGGCTCTCTCTGGACACTACCTGGTGGAGAGAGGTCAGAGGTCAGAGGTTACATAAGGACAGGATCAGGTATATTGTTCCTGCTACCAAGGCTCTCTCTGGACACTACCTGGTGGAGAGAGGTCAGAGGTTACATAAGGACAGGATCAGGTATAGTGTTCCTGCTACCAAGGCTCTCTCTGGACACTACCTGGTAGAGAGAGGTCAGAGGTTACATAAGGACAGGATCAGGTATAGTGTTCCTGCTACCAAGGCTCTCTCTGGACACTACCTGGTAGAGAGAGGTCAGCGGTTACATAAGGACAGGATCAGGTATAGTGTTCCCGCTACCAAGGCTCTCTCTGGACACTACCTGGTGGAGAGAGAGGTCAGAGGTCAGAGGTTACATAAGGACAGGATCAGGTATAGTGTTCCTGCTACCAAGGCTCTCTCTGGACACTACCTGGTGGAGAGAGAGGTCAGAGGTCAGAGGTTACATAAGGACAGGATCAGGTATAGTGTTCCTGCTACCAAGGCTCTCTCTGGACACTACCTGGTGGAGAGAGGTCAGAGGTCAGAGGTTACATAAGGACAGGATCAGGTATAGTGTTCCTGCTACCAAGGCTCTCTCTGGACACTACCTGGTGGAGAGAGGTCAGAGGTTACATAAGGACAGGATCAGGTATAGTGTTCCTGCTACCAAGGCTCTCTCTGGACACTACCTGGTGGAGAGAGAGGTCAGAGGTTACATAAGGACAGGATCAGGTATAGTGTTCCTGCAACCAAGGCTCTCTCTGGACACTACCTGGTGGAGAGAGAGAGGTCAGAGGTTACATAAGGACAGGATCAGGTATAGTGTTCCTGCTACCAAGGCTCTCTCTGAACACTACCTGGTGGAGAGAGAGGTCAGAGGTTACATAAGGACAGGATCAGGTATAGTGTTCCTGCTACCAAGGCTCTCTCTGGACACTACCTGGTGGAGAGAGAGGTCAGAGGTCAGAGGTTACATAAGGACAGGATCAGGTATAGTGTTCCTGCTACCAAGGCTCTCTCTGGACACTACCTGGTGGAGAGAGGTCAGAGGTTACATAAGGACAGGATCAGGTATAGTGTTCCTGCTACCAAGGCTCTCTCTGGACACTACCTGGTGGAGAGAGAGGTCAGAGGTCAGAGGTTACATAAGGACAGGATCAGGTATAGTGTTCCCGCTACCAGGCTCTCTCTGGACACTACCTGGTGGAGAGAGGTCAGAGGTTACATAAGGACAGGATCAGGTATAGTGTTCCTGCTACCAAGGCTCTCTCTGGACACTACCTGGTGGAGAGAGGTCAGAGGTTACATAAGGACAGGATCAGGTATAGTGTTCCTGCTACCAAGGCTCTCTCTGGACACTACCTGGTGGAGAGAGAGGTCAGAGGTCAGAGGTTATATAAGGACAGGATCAGGTATAGTGTTCCCGCTACCAGGCTCTCTCTGGACACTACCTGGTGGAGAGAGGTCAGGGGTCAGAGGTTACATAAGGACAGGATCAGGTATAGTGTTCCTGCTACCAAGGCTCTCTCTGGACACTACCTGGTGGAGAGAGGTCAGAGATCAGAGGTTACATAAGGACAGGATCAGGTATAGTGTTCCTGCTACCAAGGCTCTCTCTGGACACTACCTGGTGGAGAGAGGTCAGAGGTCAGAGGTTACATAAGGACAGGATCAGGTATAGTGTTCCTGCTACCAAGGCTCTCTCTGGACACTACCTGGTGGAGAGAGAGGTCAGAGGTCAGAGGTTACATAAGGACAGGATCAGGTATAGTGTTCCTGCTACCAAGGCTCTCTCTGGACACTACCTGGTGGAGAGAGGTCAGAGGTCAGAGGTTACATAAGGACAGGATCAGGTATAGTGTTCCTGCTACCAAGGCTCTCTCTGGACACTACCTGGTGGAGAGAGAGGTCAGAGGTCAGAGGTTACATAAGGACAGGATCAGGTATAGTGTTCCTGCTACCAAGGCTCTCTCTGGACACTACCTGGTGGAGAGAGAGGTCAGAGGTTACATAAGGACAGGATCAGGTATAGTGTTCCTGCTACCAAGGCTCTCTCTGGACACTACCTGGTGGAGAGAGAGGTCAGAGGTCAGAGGTTACATAAGGACAGGATCAGGTATAGTGTTCCTGCAACCAAGGCTCTCTCTGGACACTACCTGGTGGAGAGAGGTCAGAGGTTACATAAGGACAGGATCAGGTATAGTGTTCCTGCTACCAAGGCTCTCTCTGGACACTACCTGGTGGAGAGAGGTCAGAGGTCAGAGGTTACATAAGGACAGGATCAGGTATAGTGTTCCTGCTACCAAGGCTCTCTCTGGACACTACCTGGTGGAGAGAGGTCAGAGGTCAGAGGTTACATAAGGACAGGATCAGGTATAGTGTTCCTGCTACCAAGGCTCTCTCTGGACACTACCTGGTGGAGAGAGAGGTCAGAGGTTACATAAGGACAGGATCAGGTATAGTGTTCCTGCTACCAAGGCTCTCTCTGGACACTACCTGGTGGAGAGAGAGGTCAGAGGTTACATAAGGACAGGATCAGGTATAGTGTTCCTGCTACCAAGGCTCTCTCTGGACACTACCTGGTGGAGAGAGGTCAGAGGTCAGAGGTTACATAAGGACAGGATCAGGTATAGTGTTCCTGCTACCAAGGCTCTCTCTGGACACTACCTGGTGGAGAGAGAGGTCAGAGGTTACATAAGGACAGGATCAGGTATAGTGTTCCTGCTACCAAGGCTCTCTCTGGACACTACCTGGTGGAGAGAGGTCAGAGGTTACATAAGGACAGGATCAGGTATAGTGTTCCTGCTACCAAGGCTCTCTCTGGACACTACCTGGTGGAGAGAGGTCAGAGGTTACATAAGGACAGGATCAGGTATAGTGTTCCTGCTACCAAGGCTCTCTCTGGACACTACCTGGTGGAGAGAGGTCAGAGGTTACATAAGGACAGGATCAGGTATAGTGTTCCTGCTACCAAGGCTCTCTCTGGACACTACCTGGTGGAGAGAGGTCAGAGGTTACATAAGGACAGGATCAGGTATAGTGTTCCTGCTACCAAGGCTCTCTCTGGACACTACCTGGTGGAGAGAGGTCAGAGGTTACATAAGGACAGGATCAGGTATAGTGTTCCTGCTACCAAGGCTCTCTCTGGACACTACCTGGTGGAGAGAGGTCAGAGGTTACATAAGGACAGGATCAGGTATAGTGTTCCTGCTACCAAGGCTCTCTCTGGACACTACCTGGTGGAGAGAGAGGTCAGAGGTCAGAGGTTACATAAGGACAGGATCAGGTATAGTGTTCCTGCTACCAAGGCTCTCTCTGGACACTACCTGGTGGAGAGAGGTCAGAGGTTACATAAGGACAGGATCAGGTATAGTGTTCCTGCTACCAAGGCTCTCTCTGGACACTACCTGGTGGAGAGAGAGGTCAGAGGTCAGAGGTTACATAAGGACAGGATCAGGTATAGTGTTCCTGCTACCAAGGCTCTTTCTGGACACTACCTGGTGGAGAGAGGTCAGAGGTCAGAGGTTACATAAGGACAGGATCAGGTATAGTGTTCCTGCTACCAAGGCTCTCTCTGGACACTACCTGGTGGAGAGAGGTCAGAGGTCAGAGGTTACATAAGGACAGGATCAGGTATAGTGTTCCTGCTACCAAGGCTCTCTCTGGACACTACCTGGTGGAGAGAGAGGTCAGAGGTTACATGAGGACAGGATCAGGTATAGTGTTCCCGCTACCAGGCTCTCTCTGGACACTACCTGGTGGAGAGAGGTCAGATGTCAGAGGTTACATAAGGACAGGATCAGGTATAGTGTTCCTGCTACCAAGGCTCTCTCTGGACACTACCTGGTGGAGAGAGAGGTCAGAGGTTACATGAGGACAGGATCAGGTATAGTGTTCCCGCTACCAGGCTCTCTCTGGACACTACCTGGTGGAGAGAGGTCAGAGGTCAGAGGTTACATAAGGACAGGATCAGGTATAGTGTTCCTGCTACCAAGGCTCTCTCTGGACACTACCTGGTGGAGAGAGAGGTCAGAGGTCAGAGGTTACATAAGGACAGGATCAGGTATAGTGTTCCTGCTACCAAGGCTCTCTCTGGACACTACCTGGTGGAGAGAGGTCAGAGGTCAGAGGTTACATAAGGACAGGATCAGGTATAGTGTTCCTGCTACCAAGGCTCTCTCTGGACACTACCTGGTGGAGAGAGGTCAGAGGTCAGAGGTTACATAAGGACAGGATCAGGTTTATTCAACCTGTATTTATCCCCAGCGGGGAACTGACCTTGGCAGGGAAGGGCAGTTTCTTGGCCACCTCCTTGAGGATAGGCTCCACCTCCCCCAGTTCCAGCCGACCCCCCACCTCCACAATCATCCGTCCGTACTTCACCGGCGTTACGTAGTGGTCTATCGCCCCCTTCCCCCCTCCCATCCTCTGGCCCAGGCCCTTCCTGGTGATGGGCTTGTAGGGGGCGTTAATGCGCCAGCGGGCGAAGGTGGTTCGAGGGTCCATCCTCCTGTTGATGGTCAGACGCATCATCTCCATGTGACCGAAGTGGAGGTAACCCCCGCCCAGCGCCTGGGGAGAGGGAGAGGAGAGGAGAGGAGAGGAGAGGAGAGGAGAGGAGAGGAGAGGAGAGGAGAGGAGAGGAGAGGAGAGGAGAGGAGAGGAGAGGAGAGGAGAGGAGAGGAGAGGAGAGGAGAGGAGAGGAGGATGATTAGGTAAGAAGTGGAGGAGGGGGTTTGAAAATGTGAAGAAACAAAATCATAACTTTGATCAGTCACAGAACAATTCTGGAACATTGACCTTTAGGGGGAAGCCTTGATCAATGGAACTACATCCACAGGCCCAGGGGAAAGCCTTGATCAATGGAACTACATCCACAGGCACAGGGGGAAGCCTTGATCAATGGAACTACATCCACAGGCCCAGAAGGGAAGCCTTGATCAATGGAACTACATCCACCGGCCCAGGGGAAGCCTTGATCAATGGAACTACATCCACAGGCCCAGGGGAAAGCCTTGATCAATGGAACAACATCCACAGGCCCAGGGGAAAGCCTTGATCAATGGAACTACATCCACAGGCCCAGGGGAAAGCCTTGATCAATGGAACTACATCCACAGGTCCAGGGGGAAGCCTTGATCAATGGAACTACATCCACAGGCCCAGTGGGAAACCTTGATCAATGGAACTACATCCACAGGCCCAGTGGGAAACCTTGATCAATGGAACTACATCCACAGGTCCAGGGGGAAGCCTTGATCAATGGAACTACATCCACAGGCCCAGGGGAAAGCCTTGATCAATGGAACTACATCCACAGGCCCAGGGGAAAGCCTTGATCAATGGAACTACATCCACAGGCCCAGGGGGAAACCTTGATCAATGGAACTATATCCACAGGCCCAGGGGAAAGCCTTGATCAATGGAACAACATCCACAGGCCCAGGGGAAAGCCTTGATCAATGGAACTACATCCACAGGCCCAGGAGGGAAGCCTTGATCAATGGAACTACATCCACAGGCCCAGGGGAAAGCCTTGATCAATGGAACTACATCCACAGGCCCAGGGGAAAGCCTTGATCAATGGAACTACATCCACAGGCCCAGGGGGAAACCTTGATCAATGGAACTATATCCACAGGCCCAGGGGAAAGCCTTGATCAATGGAACTACATCCACAGGCCCAGGGGAAAGCCTTGATCAATGGAACTACATCCACAGGCCCAGGAGGGAAGCCTTGATCAATGGAACTACATCCACAGGCCCAGGGGAAAGCCTTGATCAATGGAACTACATCCACAGGCCCAGGGGAAAGCCTTGATCAATGGAACTACATCCACAGGCCCAGGGGAAAGCCTTGATCAATGGAACTACATCCACAGGCCCAGGGGAAAGCCTTGATCAATGGAACTACATCCACAGGCCCAGGGGAAAGCCTTGATCAATGGAACTACATCCACAGGCCCAGGGGGAAGCCTTGATCAATGGAACTACATCCACAGGCCCAGGGGAAAGCCTTGATCAATGGAACTACATCCACAGGCCCAGGGGAAAGCCTTGATCAATGGAACTACATCCACAGGCCCTGGGGAAAGCCTTGATCAATGGAACTACATCCACAGGCCCAGTGGGAAAGCCTTGATCAATGGAACTACATCCACAGGTCCAGGGGGAAGCCTTGATCAATGGAACTACATCCACAGGCCCAGGGGAAAGCCTTGATCAATGGAACTACATCCACAGGCCCAGGGGAAAGCCTTGATCAATGGAACTACATCCACAGGCCCAGGGGGAAACCTTGATCAATGGAACTACATCCACAGGCCCAGGGGAAAGCCTTGATCAATGGAACAACATCCACAGGCCCAGGGGAAAGCCTTGATCAATGGAACTACATCCACAGGCCCAGGAGGGAAGCCTTGATCAATGGAACTACATCCACAGGCCCAGGGGAAAGCCTTGATCAATGGAACTACATCCACAGGCCCAGGGGAAAGCCTTGATCAATGGAACTACATCCACAGGCCCAGGGGGAAAGCCTTGATCAATGGAACTACATCCACAGGCCCAGGGGAAAGCCTTGATCAATGGAACTACATCCACAGGCCCAGGGGAAAGCCTTGATCAATGGAACTACATCCACAGGCCCAGGGGAAAGCCTTGATCAATGGAACTACATCCACAGGCCCAGGGGAAAGCCTTGATCAATGGAACTACATCCACAGGCCCAGTGGGAAAGCCTTGATCAATGGAACTACATCCACAGGCCCAGTGGGAAAGCCTTGATCAATGGAACTACATCCACAGGCCCAGGGGAAAGCCTTGATCAATGGAACTACATCCACAGGCCCAGGGGAAAGCCTTGATCAATGGAACTACATCCACAGGCCCAGGAGGGAAGCCTTGATCAATGGAACTACATCCACAGGCCCAGGGGAAAGCCTTGATCAATGGAACTACATCCACAGGCCCAGGGGAAAGCCTTGATCAATGGAACTACATCCACAGGCCCAGTGGGAAACCTTGATCAATGGAACTACATCCACAGGCCCAGTGGGAAACCTTGATCAATGGAACTACATCCACAGGTCCAGGGGGAAAGCCTTGATCAATGGAACTACATCCACAGGCCCAGGGGAAAGCCTTGATCAATGGAACTACATCCACAGGCCCAGGGGAAAGCCTTGATCAATGGAACTACATCCACAGGCCCAGGGGGAAACCTTGATCAATGGAACTACATCCACAGGCCCAGGGGAAAGCCTTGATCAATGGAACTACATCCACAGGCCCAGGGGAAAGCCTTGATCAATGGAACTACATCCACAGGCCCAGGAGGGAAGCCTTGATCAATGGAACTACATCCACAGGCCCAGGGGAAAGCCTTGATCAATGGAACTACATCCACAGGCCCAGGGGAAAGCCTTGATCAATGGAACTACATCCACAGGCCCAGGGGGAAACCTTGATCAATGGAACTACATCCACAGGCCCAGGGGAAAGCCTTGATCAATGGAACAACATCCACAGGCCCAGGGGAAAGCCTTGATCAATGGAACTACATCCACAGGCCCAGGAGGGAAAGCCTTGATCAATGGAACTACATCCACAGGCCCAGGGGAAAGCCTTGATCAATGGAACTACATCCACAGGCCCAGGGGAAAGCCTTGATCAATGGAACTACATCCACAGGCCCAGGGGAAAGCCTTGATCAATGGAACTACATCCACAGGCCCAGGGGAAAGCCTTGATCAATGGAACTACATCCACAGGCCCAGGGGAAAGCCTTGATCAATGGAACTACATCCACAGGCCCAGGGGAAGCCTTGATCAATGGAACTACATCCACAGGCCCAGGGGAAAGCCTTGATCAATGGAACTACATCCACAGGCCCAGGGGAAAGCCTTGATCAATGGAACTACATCCACAGGCCCAGGGGAAAGCCTTGATCAATGGAACTACATCCACAGGCCCAGTGGGAAAGCCTTGATCAATGGAACTACATCCACAGGCCCAGGGGAAAGCCTTGATCAATGGAACTACATCCACAGGCCCAGGGGGAAGCCTTGATCAATGGAACTACATCCACAGGCCCAGTGGGAAAGCCTTGATCAATGGAACTACATCCACAGGCCCAGTGGGAAAGCCTTGATCAATGGAACTACATCCACAGGCCCAGGGGAAAGCCTTGATCAATGGAACTACATCCACAGGCCCAGGGGAAAGCCTTGATCAATGGAACTACATCCACAGGCCCAGGGGAAAGCCTTGATCAATGGAACTACATCCACAGGCCCAGGGGAAAGCCTTGATCAATGGAACTACATCCACAGGCCCAGGGGGAAAGCCTTGATCAATGGAACTACATCCACAGGCCCAGGGGAAAGCCTTGATCAATGGAACTATATCCACAGGCCCAGGGGAAAGCCTTGATCAATGGAACTACATCCACAGGCCCAGGGGGAAAGCCTTGATCAATGGAACTACATCCACAGGCCCAGGGGAAAGCCTTGATCAATGGAACTACATCCACAGGCCCAGGGGAAAGCCTTGATCAATGGAACTACATCCACAGGCCCAGGGGGAAGCCTTGATCAATGGAACTACATCCACAGGCCCAGTGGGAAACCTTGATCAATGGAACTACATCCACAGGCCCAGGGGAAAGCCTTGATCAATGGAACTACATCCACAGGCCCAGTGGGAAACCTTGATCAATGGAACTACATCCACAGGCCCAGGGGAAAGCCTTGATCAATGGAACTACATCCACAGGCCCAGGGGGAAAGCCTTGATCAATGGAACTACATCCACAGGCCCAGGGAAAGCCTTGATCAATGGAACTACATCCACAGGCCCAGGGGAAAGCCTTGATCAATGGAACTACATCCACAGGCCCAGGGGAAAGCCTTGATCAATGGAACTACATCCACAGGCCCAGTGGGAAACCTTGATCAATGGAACTACATCCACAGGCCCAGGGGAAAGCCTTGATCAATGGAACTACATCCACAGGCCCAGGGGAAGCCTTGATCAATGGAACTACATCCACAGGCCCAGGGGAAAGCCTTGATCAATGGAACTACATCCACAGGTCCAGGGGAAAGCCTTGATCAATGGAACTACATCCACAGGCCCAGGAGGGAAGCCTTGATCAATGGAACTACATCCACAGGCCCAGGGGAAAGCCTTGATCAATGGAACTACATCCACAGGCCCAGGGGGAAGCCTTGATCAATGGAACTACATCCACAGGCCCAGGGGAAAGCCTTGATCAATGGAACTACATCCACAGGCCCAGTGGGAAACCTTGATCAATGGAACTACATCCACAGGCCCAGGGGAAAGCCTTGATCAATGGAACTACATCCACAGGCCCAGGGGAAAGCCTTGATCAATGGAACTACATCCACAGGCCCAGGGGAAAGCCTTGATCAATGGAACTACATCCACAGGCCCAGGGGAAAGCCTTGATCAATGGAACTACATCCACAGGCCCAGGAGGGAAGCCTTGATCAATGGAACTACATCCACAGGCCCAGGGGAAAGCCTTGATCAATGGAACTACATCCACAGGCCCAGGGGGAAGCCTTGATCAATGGAACTACATCCACAGGCCCAGGGGAAAGCCTTGATCAATGGAACTACATCCACAGGCCCAGGAGGGAAGCCTTGATCAATGGAACTACATCCACAGGCCCAGGGGAAAGCCTTGATCAATGGAACTACATCCACAGGCCCAGGGAAAGCCTTGATCAATGGAACTACATCCACAGGCCCAGGGGAAAGCCTTGATCAATGGAACTACATCCACAGGCCCAGGGGAAAGCCTTGATCAATGGAACTACATCCACAGGCCCAGGGGAAAGCCTTGATCAATGGAACTACATCCACAGGCCCAGGGGAAAGCCTTGATCAATGGAACTACATCCACAGGCCCAGGGGAAAGCCTTGATCAATGGAACTACATCCACAGGCCCAGGGGAAAGCCTTGATCAATGGAACTACATCCACAGGCCCAGGGGAAAGCCTTGATCAATGGAACTACATCCACAGGCCCAGGGGAAAGCCTTGATCAATGGAACTACATCCACAGGCCCAGGGGAAAGCCTTGATCAATGGAACTACATCCACAGGCCCAGGGGAAAGCCTTGATCAATGGAACTACATCCACAGGCCCAGTGGGAAAGCCTTGATCAATGGAACTACATCCACAGGCCCAGGGGAAAGCCTTGATCAATGGAACTACATCCACCGGCCCTGATGGGAGAGTATGTTGACACATAACCCTCCTAGGTATGTAGACGGTGTTCTCTGTGTATTGAACACATAGGGTACACACCGACGCACACACAACAACACAACAACAAGACACAGACACAACACAACACAACAAACAACACACACAAAACACAGACACAGACACAGACACAGACACAGACACACACACACACACACACACACACACACACACACACACACACACACACACACACACACACACACACACACACACACACACACACACACACACACACACACACACACACACACACACACACACACACACACACACACACACACTCACCACGATGCCGTACTGTCCCTTGGTGAAGGTGTTGGCTGTCTGGGCTGGTCCCTGGATGTCTCTTAGCTTCTTCATCTCCTTCCTCGCCTTCTTAAAGTTCGGCACCTTGTTCAGAAACTTCAGCTTGGGCCGTTCAGGCAGCACAACCTCTACAGGGGTTGGGAGGGGGTCACAGGGTCACCGACAGGGTCACAGGGTCACAGACAGGGTCACAGACAGGGTCAAGGTAAACGTGTATGGAGCCTGGGTGATCTTGACCTTTGACCTGTAGCCAGAGTGTGTGTGTGTGTTTGTGTGTGGTCAGAAACCTTGACTGACACGATGTCATGTTGTTATGATGTAAACTGAATCCTTGACCTCCATCACTGTTACCATCAACTTGTCGCCATTCTAGCTAAGAGGGGTCAATCCAATGCTTCATTCATTCTCGCTAAGAGGGGTCAACACAATGCTTCATTCATTCTAGCTAAGAGGGGTCAACACAATGCTTCATTCATTCTAGCTAAGAGGGGTCAATACAATGCTTCATTCATTCTAGCTAAGAGGGGTCAATACAATGCTTCATTCATTCATTCTAGCTAAGAGGGGTCAATACAATGCTTCATTCATTCTAGCTAAGAGGGGTCAATACAATGCTTCATTCATTCTAGCTAAGAGGGGTCAATACAATGCTTCATTCATTCTAGCTAAGAGGGGTCAATACAATGCTTCATCCATTCTAGCTAAGAGGGGTCAATACAATGCTTCATTGATTCATTCTAGCTAAGAGGGGTCAATACAATGCTTCATTGATTCATTCATTCAAGGAAGCCAGTTCAAATGACTGATTCTTAAGATGCAGAGCAAAGTAAGTTAGTTACCGCTGTAGTCTGGAGGCACCTCGTATGTCTTCATCCCAGCAGACAGGACCTTCAAATGGCTCTGCAGGACATCTGTACAACAAACAAACACAGTTTTATATTGCTGCTAGCTAGCTAGCTAAAGCCGTTAGCTAGCCAGTCCAGCTATCATCCTAGTGGCTGCAGGCAGCTATTCAAACGTGTCAAGATGGCAAGAATACATAATTAATCATGATAATTTCTTTAAGATCATCTAGCTGGTTGGTTTGTAGGGCAGCCATTCACAGCTAGCTAGTGTTTGCAGCGACACAAGTCTCCCCCTTACCTTGGACCCCCGTTGATCTACCACCGTTGGCCAATCCGACAAGAGCGGACTTGATTAGAGAAAGCATAGCTGCAAGTTATGACTATTAACTATGTTAGAAATTGATCTTTTATGATATCTTCACCATCATTTCAATGAAACAACTATTATAGGTTACGATAAATAGGTTCGTTTATAAAATCACGCTTGCACAAGGTCGCACCGCTATGAAGCGGGTGAGAATGACAGAGTACTTCCGGGTCACGGATTTTTTGCAACCCTTCAGAATAAAAGTCCAATCCTGTATACTTTGTTAATTAATAATTAGTGCGGAAATTATGGAAAATGTACACAATTATGAATACATTTTATACTAAGTTATCATACAAAGAATAATTAAAAGTAGTTCTATAAGATATTGTCATAAAAAATGTAATAAATGTCAAGCCTACAAATAATTATGTTTTTTGTTTGTGTACTTCTATCATTTATTGCACCTTACAAAATTATCTGTCCATTGTGTAGAGATAGTAGAATGACCCCCCTGAGCAGCGACACTCCTCTGGGTGGAAACTCTGTGGATTTGGAAACTAGTGGACCCCCCTGAGCAGCGACACTCCTCTGGGTGGAAACTCTGTGGATTTGGAAACTAGTGGACCCCCCCTGAGCAGCGACACTCCTCTGGGTGGAAACTCTGTGGATTTGGAAACTAGTGGACCCCCCTGAGTAGCGACACTCCTCTGGGTGGAAACTCTGTGGATTTGGAAACTAGTGGACCCCCCCCTGAGCAGCGACACTCCTCTGGGTGGAAACTCTGTGGATTTGGAAACTAGTGGACCCCCCCTGAGCAGCGACACTCCTCTGGGTGGAAACTCTGTGGATTTGGAAACTAGAAGTGCTCCTGAGTAGAATGAAACCCCCTTTTACTGCGACACAATGTTCAGGAAATGGTGTACTACGGTGCAGTATGTCCGATATGAAAAAACGTACTGAACATTGTGCAATATGAATGGGCTAATTAACGATGGGATTTAACCAGTTAAATGTAACTAAATGTAATCGAAAATGTAATCTACATAATCCCCCCAAAATAATTATGTATCATAAGAGGACCAGACACAATAACTAGTAATGCTGCATACTCCAAGGAAGGTTCAAATCTCACATTTATGGTACAAATAGCCTGGTCCAGAGGGCCTGGTCCGGAGTAAGCAGAACGTCCAGAGCTGCTGATTAGGGCCTGGTCCAGAGTAAGCAGAACGTCCAGAGCTGCTGATTAGGGCCTGGTCCAGAGTAAGCAGAACGTCCAGAGCTGCTGATTAGGGCCTGGTCCAGAGGGCCTGGTCCGGAGTAAGCAGAACGTCCAGAGCTGCTGATTAGGGCCTGGTCCAGAGTAAGCAGAACGTCCAGAGCTGCTGATTAGTGCCTGGTCCAGAGTAAGCAGAACGTCCAGAGCTGCTGATTAGGGCCTGGTCCGGAGTCAGCAGAACGTCCAGAGCTGCTGATTAGGGCCTGGTCCGGAGTAAACAGAACGTCCAGAGCTGCTGATTAGGGCCTGGTCCAGAGGGCCTGGTCCGGAGTAAGCAGAACGTCCAGAGCTGCTGATTAGGGCCTGGTCCAGAGTAAACAGAACGTCCAGAGCTGCTGATTAGGGCCTGGTCCAGAGGGCCTGGTCCGGAGTAAGCAGAACGTCCAGAGCTGCTGACTCGTTGAAGTTGAAGTTGTCGTCCAAATCGAGGTTAGTGATCGCTGATCTGATGTCCAGAAGATGTTTTCAGTCATAGGAAATGATGGTGGAGACATTATGACCAGGCGTTAGTATTTATTCCGGTAGTGGAAAAACTTGCCTCTTATCAACCACATCCTTGACCTTGTCCCTAACCTCTGACCTCGGACCCTGTGTTGCTGCAGATGCACCAGAGGACCAACCCCCTGTATGACGGCAGGGTCACTGAGGGAGACAGACAAATAGACGGATCAGCACAGTGAAAAGGTCCTTTGGATACAAGCCACCAACCGTCATCACAGACATGACGCTCACAGCACCCGGCAGATATAGAGACAAGATCTAGCAACCATGATACTGTGAAAATAGGATATATTCTCCAGACAACTCATATACTTCATAATACATTCATGGTGAAACGATTGCCAATGTGGGGATAAAGCTGATAGCCCTGAAATGGCCATAGCATATTGCTCAACAATACATGCACTATACTTTCATACATATTGCCAGCAATAAAGAGTGTGAATTAAATGTACAATAAAATTAAAAAATTAAAATAAAAGCATCTCTGTGTGGTTGAAGCTTGTCATCTCGAAGTTAAAAATGTATTAAAAAAATATGTATTAGATTTCATGATATATATCTCGTGACTGATTGTGTCACGCCGCAGTTCCATACCACCTTGACCTATAGATGGGGGTTGGGGAGATACATCGTCGCTATTCGTTTGTAGCTTCCATCTGTCAAAGCATCATCGGAGTTAGTCATTACTAATATTCAATCGAGAGTAAAGTAACGTTTAGTGCCTTCTTTGCGGTTTTTGGACACAGCTGATCGCCAGAACGCATACAGCGCCTATTTTAGGCTAACAAGTGACAACGCGTCACTTTCGCCAGGTATGTTTTGGTGAAGAGGGATGCTATTAGCCAATAGCCATGATGATAGTATGTTTTGGTGAAAGTATGTTTTGGTGAAGAGGGATGCTATTAGCCAATAGCCATGATGATAGTATGTTTTGGTGAAGAGGGATGCTATTAGCCAATAGCCATGATGATAGTATGTTTTGGTGAAGAGGGATGCTATTAGCCAATAGCCATGATGATAGTATGTTTTGGTGAGGAGGGATGCTATTAGCCAATAGCCATGATGATAGTATGTTTTGGTGAGGAGGGATGCTATTAGCCAATAGCCATGATGATAGTATGTTTTGGTGAAGAGGGATGCTATTAGCCAATAGCCATGATGATAGTATGTTTTGGTGAGGAGGGATGCTATTAGCCAATAGCCATGATGATAGTATGTTTTGGTGAGGAGGGATGCTATTAGCCAATAGCCATGATGATAGTATGTTTTGGTGAGGAGGGATGCTATTAGCCAATAGCCATGATGATAAAGAGGAGGGATGCTATTAGTCAATAGCCATGATGATAAAGAGGAGGGATGCTATTAGTCAATAGCCATGATGATAGTATGTTTTGGTGAAGAGGGATGCTATTAGCCAATAGCCATGATGATAAAGAGGAGGGATGCTATTAGCCAATAGCCATGATGATAGTATGTTTTGGTGAAGAGGGATGCTATTAGCCAATAGCCATGATGATATCATGGTATGTTTTGGTGAAGAGGGATGCTATTAGCCAATAGCCATGATGATAAAGAGGAGGGATGCTATTAGCCAATAGCCATGATGATAAAGAGGAGGGATGCTATTAGCCAATAGCCATGATGATAGTATGTTTTGGTGAGGAGGGATGCTATTAGCCAATAGCCATGATGATAGTATGTTTTGGTGAGGAGGGATGCTATTAGCCAATAGCCATGATGATAGTATGTTTTGGTGAGGAGGGATGCTATTAGCCAATAGCCATGATGATAGTATGTTTTGGTGATGGTGAAGAGGGATGCTATTAGCCAATAGCCATGATGATAGTATGTTTTGGTGAAGAGGGATGCTATTAGCCAATAGCCATGATGATAGTATGTTTTGGTGAGGAGGGATGCTATTAGCCAATAGCCATGATGATAGTATGTTTTGGTGAGGAGGGATGCTATTAGCCAATAGCCATGATGATAGTATGTTTTGGTGAGGAGGGATGCTATTAGCCAATAGCCATGATGATAGTATGTTTTGGTGAGGAGGGATGCTATTAGCCAATAGCCATGATGATAGTATGTTTTGGTGAGGAGGGATGCTATTAGCCAATAGCCATGATGATAGTATGTTTTGGTGAGGAGGGATGCTATTAGCCAATAGCCATGATGATAGTATGTTTTGGTGAGGAGGGATGCTATTAGCCAATAGCCATGATGATAGTATGTTTTGGTGAGGAGGGATGCTATTAGCCAATAGCCATGATGATAGTATGTTTTGGTGAGGAGGGATGCTATTAGCCAATAGCCATGATGATAGTATGTTTTGGTGAGGAGGGATGCTATTAGCCAATAGCCATGATGATAGTATGTTTTGGTGAGGAGGGATGCTATTAGCCAATAGCCATGATGATAGTATGTTTTGGTGAGGAGGGATGCTATTAGCCAATAGCCATGATGATAGTATGTTTTGGTGAGGAGGGATGCTATTAGCCAATAGCCATGATGATAAAGAGGAGGGATGCTATTAGCCAATAGCCATGATGATAGTATGTTTTGGTGAGGAGGGATGCTATTAGCCAATAGCCATGATGATAGTATGTTTTGGTGAGGAGGGATGCTATTAGCCAATAGCCATGATGATAGTATGTTTTGGTGAGGAGGGATGCTATTAGCCAATAGCCATGATGATAAATGAACGTCTGAACGGACTGACAAATCCAATGCAAAATAAATCCTAGTATAAAATACATGGCAATGCAAACCATTTTACCTTTATTGATTAGAATAGGATTGACACCCTTGATAAAGACGAGCAAAAATGACTGTATAAATGTGCTTATGGAGAATCTCATGGAGAAGCCCTCTTCAATTCAAAACACGGGGTTTCAATGGGTTTGAAGTCCGGAGACTGAGATGGCCATTGCGATATTTTAATTTTGTGGCCAGTTAACCATTTCTTTGTGGATTTTGATGTGTGCTTGGGGTCATTGTCTTGCTGGAAGATCCACTTGAGGCCACGTTTCAGCCTCCTGGCAGAGGCAACCAGGTTTTGGGCTAAAATGTCCTGTTACTTGGTAGAGTTCATGATACTGTTGACCTTAACAAGGGCCCCAGGACCAGTGGAAGCAAAACAGCCCCATAACATCAAAGATCCACCACCATATTTTACAGTTATTTCCTGCTCATGCATCCTTATTTCGACACCAAACCCACCACCGGTGTGCCTGGCCAAAGAGCACCGGTTCCAATCCAAGTGCCAGTGCTGTATAGCGAACTCCAGGCGTTTACATTAGCCGGATGACATGAACATAGAGCTCTTTGGCTACGCACACCAGTGGAGCAATTGTATTAGCATAAAATAATATAATTACCCACAAAAAATGTAGCATACAATATAGCTCAGTATTTGTATTATTTTTATACAGTCGTTTTTGCTCATCTTTATCAAAGGGTGTCAATAATTTGGGACCCCACTATCTATTACATGAAATGTAAAATGATCCCTGACTACAAATAATGATGTGCTTGCTTACTCAGTACTCCTAGCCTAGGAGGCTAACAGGATCAGATAGCCTCCTGGGCTAGAGGCTAACGGGATCAGATAGCCTCCTAGGCTAGAGGCTAACGGGATCAGATAGCCTCCTGGGCTAGAGGCTAACGGGATCAGATAGCCTCCTAGGCTAGAGGCTAACGGGATCAGATAGCCTCCTAGGCTAGAGGCTAACGGGATCAGATAGCCTCCTAGGCTAGAGGCTAACGGGATCAGATAGCCTCCTAGGCTAGAGGCTAACGGGATCAGATAGCCTCCTAGGCTAGAGGCTAACGGGATCAGATAGCCTCCTAGGCTAGAGGCTAACGGGATCAGATAGCCTCCTAGGCTAGAGGCTAACGGGATCAGATAGCCTCCTAGGCTAGAGGCTAACGGGATCAGATAGCCTCCTAGGCTAGAGGCTAACGGGATCAGATAGCCTCCTAGGCTAGAGGCTAACGGGATCAGATAGCCTCCTAGGCTAGAGGCTAACGGGATCAGATAGCCTCCTAGGCTAGAGGCTAACGGGATCAGATAGCTCCCCCCTGTGTTTACCATCTCCCTTTCTGCTTTGCACCAGGATGGAGTTAATGGTGGACACCGCTAAGACCCAGGGTCAGACCCAGAGCCAGCGGGGTCAGGCTGTGTCCCCTCCCTCAGTCTTCCCGTATCGCTTCACCTCGGACGGGTGTCTGTGTCACCGGGTCACCCAGGAGCCCTTCTCGTTCCGGTTCCAGCGGGGCTGTGACCCGGACGCCACCCAGAGGGAGGACCAGGCGTTGTGTCTTCACGTCACCCAACACGTTCACTCTCTCCTGGAGGAGCAGCTGCACCTCACCAGGCTCTACCTCCCACCTCCAGCAGAGCCCAAGGGGCATGGGGACCACAGGGTCTCCTTCAGCCCCCAGCGAGGAGCCCCCAGCCAGGGCTACGTCTACCTATCCCCTGGGGCCCTGGAGAGCCCTGCCACCCTGCTGCTGGTGGTCCAGGACCGGGGAACGATGCGCTGTGGCCTGTGGAGCTGGAGGGCTGCTGCCAGCGAGGGGCTGGAGAGAGGCAGCATGATGCCCTACGTGAGGAGGGCCCTGGAGGAAGGCAGCTCTGTCCTCCTGATGAACCCCAACCAGGGAGGAGGTGTCGGGGAGACCCCGGAGGAGCACGTGCACCGCGTCTGGGACCTCCTAGTGTCGCGCTGCGTCTCCCGGCGTGTCGTCGTGGTAGCGCACGGTTACGGAGGCCTGGCGTTCGTGGACCTGCTGTGCCGACGCCCGCAGCAAGTGGTGAGGCAGGTGTGGGCGGCGGCCTTCCTGGACTCCTCCCACAGCCTGTGGCACCAGCCATTGGACGCGGAGGGCCGGGAGTGGCTGAAGACACGCTCCAGGAGGTGGGTTGATGTCTTTTATATAACCAGGGAAGTAATTGACAATATATTATCTTTGACATTGCACATTCCATAACCCATTTGTCTTTTAGGTGGGTGCTGAGCTCCAAGCCCCTGAACCAGCCGGTGGGGTCGCTGAAAGCAGGATGCCCTCAGATGTCAGCTGGGACGCAGAGCCACGAGGCGGCTCCAGCTGTCTGCATGGAGTCTGTGTTCAGGTTCTTCTCCAAAACACTGAGTCCTAAAGCACCCACCAGCTTTAGTATGGTGACCCGCAGCAGGAGCACCGTGGGCCAGATCAGACCTCACACCGGGCCGCCCTGACAGCACCAGTGAAGTACAGGAGCACCGTGGGCCAGATCAGACCTCACACCGGGCCGCCCTGACAGCACCAGTGAAGTACAGGAGCACCGTGGGACAGATCAGACCTCACACCGGGCCGCTCTGACATTTACATTTAAGTCATTTAGCAGACGCTCTTATCCAGAGCGACTTACAGGAGCAATTAGGGTTAAGTGCCTTGCTCAAGGGCACATCGACAGATTTTTCACCTAGTCGGCTCGGGGATTAGAACCAGCGACCTTTCGGTTACTGGCACAACGCTCTTAACCACTAAAGCTACCTGGCGCCCTGACAGCACCAGTGAAGTACAAAGGGGCACGTTTGGAATTGAGGATTTATCTTGTGGCCTTTTGCTCAGTAAGTGTCTAATTCATGCTAATACATTTTTCTGGACACTGGATGAAGTCGGACTAAATATTTTTGTTTCATTTTGTTAAGGACACCCCAGGAACGGACGTGTCCACAGCAGATTGTGGATAAATACTTTTTTTCATCTTTCTATCTGTAAAATGGCACATTTTTCCAAATAAAAATGTTATCTAGAATAAAAGAATGTACAGCATATCAACAATTCCCTCTGGGCAAGTCTGGAGAATATATCGAAAGGTCACCACACAACACAGATGAATATATCTAAGGGTCACCACACAACACAGTGAATGAATATGAATATATCGAAGGGTCACCACACAACACAGTGAATGACTATATCTAAGGGTCACCACACAACACAGTGAATGAATATATCTAAGGGTCACCACACAACACAGTGAATGAATATATCTAAGGGTCACCACACAACACAGTGAATGAATATATCTAAGGGTCACCACACAACACAGTGAATGAATATATCTAAGGGTCACCACACAACACAGTGAATGAATATATCTAAGGGTCACCACACAACACAGTGAATGAATATATCTAAGGGTCACCACACAACACAGTGAATGAATATATCTAAGGGTCACCACACAACACAGTGAATGAATATATCTAAGGGTCACCACACAACACAGTGAATGAATATATCTAAGGGTCACCACACAACACAGTGAATGAATATATCTAAGGGTCACCACACAACACAGTGAATGAATATATCTAAGGGTCACCACACAACACAGTGAATGAATATATCGAAAGGTCACCACACAACACAGGGAATGCAAAATGCTTCAGAAACGGAGAATAATGAGTTGGTGTGGGAAGTCTGACTTTCTGGAAACGTCAGGTAACGAGAAGTTCACTGAATGAATACTTACCAAACGCCAAAAGCCTGTTTAGACCCAATCACCATCTCTTCAAAGGAAGTTACTAAATGTTGTCCAGTTTGTAACATTCTCTATGAAATGGGCTTTTACGTGATTGATGCATGTCCATTTTAAAGTGGTTAAAATTCATGAAAATGTTGATGACTGCAGTATGATAAACTAAAGAAAATATCCATTCATCAAGTTTGACATTTTTGTTTACTTTTTGAAAATACTCATATTAAATGGACCAAAATACCAACAGATCTCCAAATTGATGCAAGTCATTCAGCCTGTGGTGCCTGGGATTATATAATACAAGGATCTCCAGCACTGTGAATGGTCTTATTACTTTTATGTAGCTAACAATTTAGCAGATAATGATTTCTTGTTGGTCCTCGATAGAGATCAAACCAACATTATTTGAAGCGACACATTTATTAACAAAAGTTCAAAAAAGGTTCAGACCTTCTCACCAGACATACATTAGGCTCAGCATTCACACTATGAGGCAACAAGAACCGTCAGCTCCAAGCTGTAAATGGGTCTTCATTGTAAGAAATAAAAGGACGTTGTCCACCCTGACATGTATCCGTCTCATATAGAGATCTATTTCCCTAGGGAAATATCAACGTCAAGTTACGGACAGTTTCAACAAACAGTACATCAGTATGAATGGTCAAGTGAGATGGCGCCAGCTGCAGTGGGGTCTCTAGATAAGGTCAATACCACAATTGTCCAGGCCGGGCCAATCCGTTCTGTGCTCGTCAGACGGTTTCTTTTCACATGAATTCTCGGCAGCTTGAGCGCTCCAACCGTGCTGTCGGCCGCCCGACGAGATCTGCAGCCAGGGTGCTTGTAACCGCGCTGAAGGGTGGGGAATCGTGGTGAAATCTAAAAACTAGATCCCGTGGTAGAGCAGGTCGTGATGGGGCTAGATCCTGTGGTAGAGCAGGTCGTGATGGGGCTAGATCCCGTGGTAGAGCAGGTCGTACTTGGGGATGTTCTGAGGGTCGATGGGACTCTGGACGATCATCTTCCCTCTCATAGCTCCTCTGTAGATCACCTCGATCAGATCCACGAAGTCCTGCTTGGTCTTAAAACTGCCCACAAACTTGGTGTGATCTGGAGACCTGTGTGGGGACAAGGGACAACAGTGTTTTAGCTATAAGCCTACAAAGGGGAATTGTAGTACCCATGACTGATTATCCACTGAAGGGGAGTGTTACAGCTCACTGAAACCAGCCTGTGGTATTCTAGCGCCCGAGTCCTGCGTAGGCTATCTTCCTTCTCCTCATGTCAACACTAACATGCCACCACTCACCCATAATCAACCTTCATGTGTTGTCCGTTGAAGAAGAAGACGGTAGATGGGATGTAGCTGATGTCGAAGTATCTCGTGTAGATGGGGGCTGAGTCCACATCCACGATGTAGATAGAAGCCATGTTACTCAGGTCGTGGGACGTTTTGGACAGCTGGCAAAAGAATGACAACACTGGCATTCCGATTCAGACAGACTGAAACGTTGCAAAAAAGTAATTGACAGTGTTGGTGTAAATGCTACTAACAACTGACATGCCCGTCTTGCATCAATGTTTACTGGCCACAATATTGCAGTAGTTAGTTGGTAGAGCTAGCTACCCAGCTAGCATGCTAGCGACACATGCTAACGTTAGCTACTTACAATCTCATCAAGCTGCAGCTAGCATGCTAGCGACACATGCTAACGTTAGCTACTTACAATCTCATCAAGCTGCAGCTAGCATGCTAGCGACGACACATGCTAACGTTAGCTACTTACAATTTCATCAAACTGCAGCTAGCATGCTAGCGACACATGCTAACGTTAGCTACTTACAATCTCATCAAGCTGCAGGCAGACCGAGTCTTCGTCTCTCCCGAACCGAAGAACTAAAACCTTTTCAGCGACGGTTTTTATTACCTCGTCTATGTCCTTTTTGCATGACAATTTGGGCAAAAACAAACTCATTTTGTTAGCTGCTGGCTAGCATTGTGTAGCAGTTTGACGAAGGTATGCTGTGTAACACCATAAAACGTCCGCCAGAAACAGTGAGCGAATAGCCCGAACAGCCGCTAGTGTCCGCTGCTTCATTCCTGTCGTTTGAGCCAGTATGTTAATAATTGTCGCTTTAAACTTTTGTTTCAAGTTAATACTGCACTTTATTAGTATGTTCGTATGTAGTATGATTAGTACATTTAGTAAGCAGTAGGCTAGAAAGATTTCAGACACAATCACAGTTTTACGTACCAAAGCAGGCATGCTTTGGATCACTTTTGTTAAAAATAAACACACACAAAACACTCAATCCATCAACAAAAAACAACTACATTTAACTTATATATTAATGTGAGCTTGTTTTTATATACACTCAACCATTGGGGTGTCTCTGAAGAAAGGGAGAGAGACGAGACACAAAAGAGAGAACCAAAAATCACCCTGCATGTGGTCCATATCTATCCAGCCATCTATCTATCTACTCTACATATATAACAGAACCATCTATCCCAGGTCAATCCACTGTATCAGAACCTTCCTCTACATATATAACAGAACCATCTACCCCGGGTCAATCCACTGTATCAGAACCTTCCTCTACATATATAACAGAACCATCTATCCCAGGTCAATCCACTGTATCAGAACCTTCCTCTACATATATAACAGAACCATCTACCCCGGGTCAATCCACTGTATCAGAACCTTCCTCTACATATATAACAGAAACATCTACCCCAGGTCAATCCACTGTATCAGAACCTTCCTCTACATATATAACATAACCATCTACCCCAGGTCAATCCACTGTATCAGAACCTTCCTCTACATATATAACAGAACCATCTACCCCAGGTCAATCCACTGTATCAGAACCTTCCAGAGCTCTGCTGTTTCACTACATGTCTATGGAACTCCTGGCATCAGAACAAGTGTCAAAGCTAGATCAGACAGTGTCAAAGTAACAGACCCAGGTGCTTTTTAAAGGAAATACAAACCATGGTGGGGTGATGGTGAGGGGGTGACATGTCCAATAAAAACAGTCTAACCACGAGTGCAGGAAACTAAATAAACAGAAATGACTGCATTGTGCAAGTCCACCCACCATCTTTCCCTCCCTCCCTTCCCCTCCTCCCTCCATCTCCCCCCCTCCCTCCCTTCCTTCCTTCCTTCCTTCCTTCCTTCCTTCCTTCCTTCCCTCCCTTCCCCTCCTCCCTCCATCTCCCCCCCCTCCCCCTCCCTTCCTTCCTTCCTTCCTTCCTTCCTTCCCCCTCCCTCCCTCCCTCCCTCCATCTCCCCCCCTCCTTCCCTCCCCCTCCCCCCTCCCTTCCTTCCTTCCTTCCTTCCTTCCTTCCTTCCTTCCTTCCTTCCTTCCTTCCTTCCTTCCTTCCTTCCTTCCTCCCTCCCTCCCTCCCTCCCTCCCTTCCCCTCCTCCTTTCCCTCCCTCCCTTCCTTCCTTCCTTCCTTCCTTCCCTCCCTCCCTCCCTTCCCCTCCTCCTTTCCCTCCCTCCTTCCTTTCTTCCCTCCCTCCCTCCCTCCAATCATTAGTTATAGGATCATATACACAGATTTGGCCTCAGGACAGAGATGTGCGGTGATTGGTCGACCTGGCTGTGAGGTCACTTCCTGTAGGGTGAGTGGTGGGGGTCGTCAGAGTGTGTCTTGGGGGGCGAGACAGGGGGGCAGGAGTGGGACTTAATGCTGTTGTGTTTACTGACTGCCTCGTCGAAGTCTAACAGCCGACCGTTGATGTTGACGTCCAGACAGCCGTGGTAGTAGGCTGACACTGGGGTGGAGGAGGCTGGGATAGTATCTGGAGACGGACGGACGGAGGGAGGGAGGGAGGGAGGGAGGAAGGGAGGGAGGGAGGGAAGGAGGGAGGGAGGAGGGAGGGAGGAAGGAAGGAAGGAAGGAAGGGAGGGAGGGAGGGAGGAGGGAGAGAGGGAGGGAAAGGGGGAGGGAGGGAGGGAGAGATTAAATACCCCCCAAACACTTCATCAATGAAATCTGAATAAATGATGAAATATGGACTACGTTAGTCAGTCGGTCAGTTTCACCAACCTGGTAGTCCTCCTATGGTTAGTTAGCTACTAGTTAGTTAGTTTGGTAGTAAGTAACTAGCTAGTTACCTGGTAGTCCTCCTATGGTTAGTTAGCTACTAGTTAGTTAGTTTGGTAGTAAGTAACTAGCTAGTTACCTGGTAGTCCTCCTATGGTTAGTTAGCTACTAGTTAGTTAGTTTGGTAGTAAGTAACTAGCTAGTTACCTGGTAGTCCTCCTATGGTTAGTTAGCTACTAGTTAGTTAGTTTGGTAGTAAGTAACTAACTACTTACCTGGTAGTCCTCCTATGGTTAGTTAGCTACTAGTTAGTTAGTTTGGTAGTAAGTAACTAGCTAGTTACCTGGTAGTCCTCCTATGCATGTCCTGAACGGCAGAATCATGGTGGTTAGTTAGCTACTAGTTAGTTAGTAAGTAACTAGCTAGTTACCTGGCAGTCCTCCTATGCATGTCCTGAATGGCAGAATCATTTACATTTCAGTCATTTAGCGGACGCTCTTATCCAGAGCGACTTACAGGAGCAATTAGGGTTAAGTGCCTTGCTTAAGGGCACATCGACAGATTTTTCACCTAGTCGGCTTGGGGATTAGAACCAGCGACCTTTCGGTTACTGGCACAACGCTCTTAACCACTAAGCTACCTGCCGCCCAATCATGGTGGTTAGTTAGCTACTAGTTAGTTAGTTTGATAGTAAGTAACTAGCTAGTTACCTGGCAGTCCTCCTATGCATGTCCTGAACGGCAGAATCATGGTGGTTAGTCAGCTACTAGTTAGTTAGTTTGGTAGTAAGTAACTAGCTAGTTACCTGGCAGTCCTCCTATGCATGTGCTGACAGAGTGTGTCATCATTGTGGCGTTGAGTCGATCCAGCGCCCCGTCAGGGAGGCTGTAGGACCATGTGGAGGAGTTAGCGATGATCTCCAGGGTAGTGGGGGTGACAGTCAGCTCTACAGACAGACGGTCAGGGTAACACAACATCAACGACTGTAGCACCGCCACGGACACCCCATCCAGGAACACCTGCAGGTGCTGGAGAAAGGAGGAGGGGATGTGAGTGTGTGTGCGCGTGCGTGCGTGCGTGCGTGCGTGCGCGCGTGGGGATCGTTGCTGAACTCACAGCATCGTCAGGTCTTTGCGTAACCACGGCGACAGACAGGGGGACGGTATCGTTGACGACCAGAGCGAAGAGAACTCCTGTGCTGCTGGACGGACGGATACTTATCTTCAGATCAACCCTCCAGCTCCCCGACTCACCTATACACACACACACACACACACACACACACACACACACACACACACACACACACACACACACACACAGTTAGAAACAGAAGCACCAAAGACAGCCTTAGTAAACAGAGGTCTATGTAAACCCCCTCCTATTTCCCAATCATCTGGAGAATCACTGTTGTAGTAGAATATAGTCCACTGTTGTAGTATATTAACTGCTATTACTCACTGTAGTCTACGTTGAAGTGAGCCAGTATAGTGTACACTACTCACTGTAGTCTACGTTGAAGTGAGCCAGTATAGTGTACACTACTCACTGTAGTCTACGTTGAAGTGAGCCAGTATAGTGTACACTACTCACTGTAGTCTATGTTGAAGTGAGCCAGTATAGTGTACACTACTCACTGTAGTCTACGTTGAAGTGAGCCAGTATAGTGTACACTACTCACTGTAGTCTACGTTGAAGTGAGCCAGTATAGTGTACACTACTCACTGTAGTCTATGTTGAAGTGAGCCAGTATAGTGTACACTACTCACTGTAGTCTACGTTGAAGTGAGCCAGTATAGTCTATGTTGAAGTGAGCCAGTATAGTGTACACTACTCACTGTAGTCTATGTTGAAGTGAGCCAGTATAGTGTACACTACTCACTGTAGTCTATGCTGAAGTGAGCCAGTATAGTCTATGTTGAAGTGAGCCAGTATAGTGTACACTACTCACTGTAGTCTATGTTGAAGTGAGCCAGTATAGTGCACACTACTCACTGTAGTCTACGTTGAAGTGAGCCAGTATAGTCTATGTTGAAGTGAGCCAGTATAGTGTACACTACTCACTGTAGTCTATGTTGAAGTGAGCCAGTATAGTGCACACTACTCACTGTAGTCTATGTTGAAGTGAGCCAGTATAGTGTACACTACTCACTGTAGTCTATGTTGAAGTGAGCCAGTATAGTGCACACTACTCACTGTAGTCTACGTTGAAGTGAGCCAGTATAGTCTATGTTGAAGTGAGCCAGTATAGTGTACACTACTCACTGTAGTCTATGTTGAAGTGAGCCAGTATAGTGCACACTACTCACTGTAGTCTACGTTGAAGTGAGCCAGTATAGTCTATGTTGAAGTGAGCCAGTATAGTGTACACTACTCACTGTAGTCTATGTTGAAGTGAGCCAGTATAGTGCACACTACTCACTGTAGTCTATGTTGAAGTGAGCCAGTATAGTGTACACTACTCACTGTAGTCTATGTTGAAGTGAGCCAGTATAGTGCACACTACTCACTGTAGTCTACGTTGAAGTGAGCCAGTATAGTCTATGTTGAAGTGAGCCAGTATAGTGTACACTACTCACTGTAGTCTATGTTGAAGTGAGCCAGTATAGTGCACACTACTCACTGTAGTCTACGTTGAAGTGAGCCAGTATAGTGCACACTACTCACTGTAGTCTACGTTGAAGTGAGCCAGTATAGTGTACACTACTCACTGTAGTCTATGTTGAAGTGAGCCAGTATAGTGTACACTACTCACTGTAGTCTACGTTGAAGTGAGCCAGTATAGTGTACACTACTCACTGTAGTCTATGTTGAAGTGAGCCAGTATAGTGTACACTACTCACTGTAGTCTAGGTTGAAGTGAGCCAGGATAGTGTACACTACTCACTGTAGTCTACGTTGAAGTGAGCCAGTATAGTGTACACTACTCACTGTAGTCTACGTTGAAGTGAGCCAGTATAGTCTATGTTGAAGTGAGCCAGTATAGTGTACACTACTCACTGTAGTCTATGTTGAAGTGAGCCAGTATAGTGCACACTACTCACTGTAGTCTACGTTGAAGTGAGCCAGTATAGTCTATGTTGAAGTGAGCCAGTATAGTGTACACTACTCACTGTAGTCTATGTTGAAGTGAGCCAGTATAGTGTACACTACTCACTGTAGTCTACGTTGAAGTGAGCCAGTATAGTGTACACTACTCACTGTAGTCTACGTTGAAGTGAGCCAGTATAGTGTACACTACTCACTGTAGTCTACGTTGAAGTGAGCCAGTATAGTCTGTTGAAGTGAGCCAGTATAGTGTACACTACTCACTGTAGTCTATGTTGAAGTGAGCCAGTATAGTGTACACTACTCACTGTAGTCTACGTTGAAGTGAGCCAGTATAGTCTATGTGGAAGTGAGCCAGTATAGTGTACACTACTCACTGTAGTCTATGTTGAAGTGAGCCAGTATAGTGTACACTACTCACTGTAGTCTACGTTGAAGTGAGCCAGTATAGTCTATGTTGAAGTGAGCCAGTATAGTGTACACTACTCACTGTAGTCTATGTTGAAGGGAGCCAGTATAGTGTACACTACTCACTGTAGTCTACGTTGAAGTGAGCCAGTATAGTGTACACTACTCACTGTAGTCTATGTTGAAGTGAGCCAGTCCTGCTCCAGTGAAGTAGGTCCCTCTCTCTACGTGCAGGAAACAGTGTTTGCTTTCCTTCTCCTGGATAACCTCTTTCACCCCAGACGCCCCTTGGTTCATCAGGTTCCAGCCCCGGATACAGCCGTCCAGACGAGGGTTAATCTATACAGGGGTTACATACATCAATGTTATTAGGTGGTTGTAGGATGGGTTGTTTTATGGTTATGGAATCATTATTTTATGGTTGTTCTGTGGTCGTCGAGCGATTATCTGCTAATTATTTGTGTGGTTATTGGTTGAGTGTTTATTGTAAGGTTTGTTCTATGGTTGTATGGTTGTTCTATGGTTGTATGGTTGTTCTATGGTTGTTCTATGGTTGTATGGTTGTTCTATGGTTGTATGGTTGTTCTATGGTTGTTTTATGGTTGTTCTATGGTTGTATGGTTGTTCTATGGTTGTTGTATGGTTGTTTTATGGTTGTATGGTTGTTCTATGGTTGTTTTATGGTTGTTCTATGGTTGTTCTATGGTTGTATGGTTGTTCTATGGTTGTTATATGGTTGTATGGTTGTTATATGGTTGTTCTATGGTTGTTCTATGGTTGTATGGTTGTTTTATGGTTGTATGGTTGTTCTATGGTTGTTCTATGGTTGTATGGTTGTTCTATGGTTGTATGGTTGTTCTATGGTTGTTCTATGGTTGTATGGTTGTTCTATGGTTGTTCTATGGTTGTTCTATGGTTGTATGGTTGTTCTATGGTTGTATGGTTGTTCTATGGTTGTTTTATGGTTGTATAGTTGTTCTATGGTTGTTTTATGGTTGTATGGTTGTTTTATGGTTGTATGGTTGTTCTATGGTTGTATGGTTGTTCTATGGTTGTTCTATGGTTGTTTTATGATTGTATGGTTGTTCTATGGTTGTTCTATGGTTGTTTTATGATTGTATGGTTGTTCTATGGTTGTTCTATGGTTATATGGTTGTTCTATGGTTGTTATATGGTTGTATGGTTGTTCTATGGTTGTTCTATGGTTGTATGGTTGTTCTATGGTTGTTTTATGGTTGTATGATTGTTCTATGGTTGTTCTATGGTTTTATGGTTGTTCTATTGGTGTATGGTTGTTCTATGGTTGTATGGTTGTTCTATGGTTGTTCTATGGTTGTATGGTTGTTCTATGGTTGTCTATGGTTGTATGGTTGTTCTATGGTTGTTTTATGGTTATATGGTTGTTATATGGTTGTTCTATGGTTGTATGGTTGTTCTATGGTTGTATGGTTGCTCTATGGTTGTTTTATGGTTGTTCTATGGTTGTTTTATGGTTGTATGGTTGTTCTATGGTTGTTCTATGGTTGTTCTATGGTTGTTCTATGGTTGTATGGTTGTTCTATGGTTGTTCTATGGTTGTATGGTTGTTTTATGGTTGTATGGTTGTTCTATGGTTGTATGGTTGTTCTATGGTTGTTCTATGGTTGTTTTATGATTGTATGGTTGTTCTATGGTTGTTCTATGGTTATATGGTTGTTCTATGGTTGTTCTATGGTTGTTATATGGTTGTTTTATGGTTGTTCTATGGTTGTTCTATGGTTGTTCTATGGTTTTATGGTTGTTCTATTGTTGTATGGTTGTTATATGGTTGTATGGTTGTTCTATGGTTGTTCTATGGTTGTATGGTTGTTCTATGGTTGTTCTATGGTTGTTCTATGGTTGTTCTATGGTTGTTCTATGGTTGTTGTATGGTTGTTTCATGGTTGTTCTATGGTTGTTTTATGGTTGTATGGTTGTTCTATGGTTGTTCTATGGTTGTTGTATGGTTGTTTTATGGTTGTATGGTTGTTCTATGGTTGTTCTATGGTTGTATGGTTGTTCTATGGTTGTTCTATGGTTGTATGGTTGTTATATGGTTGTATGGTTGTTCTATGGTTGTTCTATGGTTGTATGGTTGTTTTATGGTTGTATGGTTGTTTTATGGTTGTATGGTTGTTCTATGGTTGTTATATGGTTGTATGGCTGTTCTATGGTTGTTCTATGGTTGTTCTATGGTTGTTCTATGGTTATTCTATGGTTGTATGGTTGTTCTATGGTTTTTATATGGTTGTTCTATGGTTGTATGGTTGTTATATGGTTGTATGGTTGTTCTATGGTTGTTTTATGGTTGTTCTATGGTTGTTGTATGGTTGTTCTATGGTTGTTGTATGGTTGTTTTATGGTTGTATGGTTGTTATATGGTTGTTATATGGTTGTTCTATGGTTGTATGGTTGTTCTATGGTTGTTCTATTGTTGTATGGTTGTTCTATGGTTGTTCTATGGTTGTTCTATGGTTGTATGGTTGTTTTATGGTTGTATGGTTGTTCTATGGTTGTTTTATGGTTGTTCTATGGTTGTTTTATGGTTGTATGGTTGTTCTATGGTTGTTGTATGGTTGTTTTAGGGTTGTATGGTTATTCTATGGTTGTTCTATGGTTCTATGGTTGTTATATGGTTGTATGGTTGTTCTATGGTTGTTATATGGTTGTTCTATGGTTGTTGTATGGTTGTTTTATGGTTGTATGGTTGTTCTATGGTTGTTCTATGGTTCTATGGTTGTTTTATGGTTGTATGGTTGTTTTATGGTTGTATGGTTGTTCTATGGTTGTTCTATGGTTGTTTTATGGTTGTATGGTTGTTCTATGGTTGTTCTATGGTTGTTGTATGGTTGTTTTATGGTTGTTCTATGGTTGTTCTATGGTTCTATGGTTGTTCTATGGTTGTTCTATGGTTGTTCTCTGGTTGTATGGTTGTTCTATGGTTGTTGTATGGTTGTATGGTTGTATGGTTGTTCTATGGTTCTATGGTTGTTTTATGGTTGTTCTATTGTTGTATGGTTGTTCTATGGTTGTTCTATGGTTGTATGGTTGTTCTATGGCTGTATGGTTGTTCTATGGTTGTTCTATGGTTGTTCTATTGTTGTATGGTTGTTCTATGGTTGTTCTATGGTTGTATGGTTGTTCTATGGTTGTATGGTTGTTCTATGGTTGTTCTATGGTTGTATGGTTGTTCTATGGTTGTTCTATTGTTGTATGGTTGGTCTATGGTTGTTTTATGGTTGTTCTATGGTTGTATGGTTGTTCTATGGTTGTTCTATGGTTGTATGGTTGTTCTATGGTTGTTTTATGGTTGTTGTGTTGCGGCAGCAGGCTGTTTACCGGTTTGATGACGCTGTCGGTGCGGTTGGGCAGCCCTGCAATGTACACCTTGGTCTCCAGTTTCCCGTTAACGGACGTAAAGAGACTCTCAGGGCTGTTGATGCTCATCACAGCTTCCTTACTGATCTTAACACTGATACTGGACTCCAGTTCATCTACTGAGATCTACAACAACAACAACAACAACAACAACAACATTACACAACAACAACAACATTACACAACAACAACATTACACAACAACAACAACAACATTACACAACAACAACAACAACATTACACAACAACAACATTACACAACAACAACAACAACATTACACAACAACAACAACACCATTACACAACAACAACAACAACATTACACAACAACAACAACAACATTACACAACAACAACAACATTACACAACAACAACAACAACATTACACAACATTACACAACAACAACATTACACAACAACAACAACAACATTACACAACATTACACAACAACAACAACAACAACAACATTACACAACAACAACAACAACAACAACAACATTACACAACAACAACAACATTACACAACAACAACATTACACAACAACAACAACAACATTACACAACAACAACAACAACAACATTACACAACAACAACATTACACAACAACAACAACAACATTACACAACAACAACAACAACATTACACAACAACAACAACAACATTACACAACAACAACAACATTACACAACAACAACAACAACATTACACAACAACAACAACAACATTACACAACAACAACAACATTACATAACAACAACAACAACATTACACAACAACAACAACAACATTACACAACAACAACAACAACATTACACAACAACAACAACATTACACAACAACAACATTACACAACAACAACAACAACATTACACAACAACAACAACAACATTACACAACAACAACAACAACATTACACAACAACAACAACATTACACAACAACAACAACAACATTACACAACAACAACAACATTACACAACAACAACAACAACATTACACAACAACAACAACACCATTACACAACAACAACAACAACATTACACAACAACAACAACAACATTACACAACAACAACAACATTACACAACAACAACAACAACATTACACAACATTACACAACAACAACATTACACAACAACAACAACAACATTACACAACATTACACAACAACAACAACAACAACAACATTACACAACAACAACAACAACAACAACAACATTACACAACAACAACAACATTACACAACAACAACATTACACAACAACAACAACAACATTACACAACAACAACAACAACATTACACAACAACAACATTACACAACAACAACAACAACATTACACAACAACAACAACAACATTACACAACAACAACAACAACATTACACAACAACAACAACATTACACAACAACAACAACAACATTACACAACAACAACAACATTACACAACAACAACAACAACATTACACAACAACAACAACAACATTACACAACAACAACAACATTACACAACAACAACAACATTACACAACAACAACAACAACATTACACAACAACAACAACAACATTACACAACAACAACAACATTACACAACAACAACAACAACATTACACAACAACAACAACAACATTACACAACAACAACAACAACATTACACAACAACAACAGCATTACACAACAACAACAACAACAACATTACACAACAACAACAACAACATTACACAACAACAACAACATTACACAACAACAACAACAACATTACACAACAACAACAACAACATTACACAACAACAACAACATTACACAACAACAACAACATTACACAACAACAACAACAACATTACACAACAACAACAACATTACACAACAACAACAACAACATTACACAACAACAACAACAACATTACACAACAACAACAACATTACACAACAACAACAACAACATTACACAACAACAACAACAACATTACACAACAACAACAACATTACACAACAACAACAACATTACACAACAACAACAACATTACACAACAACAACAACATTACATAACAACAACAACAACATTACACAACAACAACAACAACATTACACAACAACAACAACAACATTACACAACAACAACAACAACATTACACAACAACAACAACATTACACAACAACAACAACAACATTACACAACAACAACAACATTACATAACAACAACAACATTACACAACAACAACAACAACATTACACAACAACAACAACAAAAATACACAACAACAACAACAACATTACACAACAACAACAACATTACACAACAACAACAACAACATTACACAACAACAACAACAACATTACACAACAACAACAACATTACACAACAACAACAACAACATTACACAACATTACACAACAACAACAACAACATTACACAGCAACAACAACATTACACAACAACAACAACAACATTACACAACATTACACAACAACAACAACAACACTACATAACAACAACAACAACATTACACAACAACAACATTACACAACATTACACAACAACAACAACATTACACAACAACAACAACATTACATAACAACAACAACAACAACATTACACAACAACAACAACAACATTACACAACAACAACAACAACATTACACAACAACAACATTACACAACAACAACATTACACAACAACAACATTACACAACAACATTACACAACAACAACATTACACAACAACAACATTACACAACAACATTTCACAACAACAACATTACACAACAACAACAACAACACACAACATCAACAGCATTACACAACATTACACAACAACAACAACATTACACAACAACAACAACATCAACATTACATCACAATAATAAAACATCGCCGGATCTTTCATTTTGTTATGGGTTAGATCAGCTTTAATATTGCAGACAGATTGTGGCTTCTATCAATGTAATTTCCAAACCCCATATATATATATATATATATATATATATATATATATATATATATATATATATATGTTTTAAATATAAATATTTTAAATAAATATTTTTTAAAATATATTTTCCTTCATTATTTTTCCTTAACCCTACCACCCTTCCCCTAATTGGAGTAAACTAATGGACAATAATACTTATGCTTCCACTTCCAGCTTATACATACTACATACATTTCACGGACAGTTTATTTTACATTAGTTATCTTTTGTTTGTTTTTAGTCCCAGCCTTCAGCTACCCTCAACCCCTCCCATCTATCTCTGAACACCATCCAGTTTTGATTTCTAGCTGCCATATATTTTTTTACTGTGTTGTGATGTTTCACAAAAGTTCTGAACCTTTCAATTCTCATAGTTTCTACAGACTGTAAATGAAAGATAAACACATTTTCTAAGAGTATTATTTTATTATTGATTGATTGGCTATGACTTTTCAAATCACCCAGCAGTGCTATTTGCAGAGTAATCTCCAGGTAAATGTTGCAATTTTTCAGCCATTCCTGAGCCTGTGACAAAAGACAAGCTACATACAGTGAGGGAAAAAAGTATTTGATCCCCTGCTGATTTTGTATGTTTGCCCACTGACAAAGACATGATCAGTCTATAATTTTAATGGTAGATTTATTTGAACAGTGAGAGACAGAATAACAACAAAAAAATCCAGAAAAACGCATGTCAAAAATGTTATAAATTGATTTGCATTTTAATAAGGGAAATAAGTATTTGACCCCTCTGCAAAACATGACTTAGTACTTGGTGGCAAAACCCTTGTTGGCAATCACAGAGGTCAGACGTTTCTTGTAGTTGGCCACCAGGTTTGCACACATCTCAGGAGGGATTTTGTTCCACTCCTCTTTGCAGATCTTCTCCAAGTCATTAAGGTTTCGAGGCTGATGTTTGGCAACTCGAACCTTCAGCTCCCTCCACATATTTTCTATGGGATTAAGGTCTGGAGACTGGCTAGGCCACTTCAGGATCTTAATGTACTCCTTCTTGAGCCACTCCTTTGTTGCCTTGGCCGTGTGTTTTGGGTCATTGTCATGCTGGAATACCCATCCATTACCCATTTTCAATGCCCTGGCTGAGGGAAGGAGGTTCTCACCCAAGATTTGACGGTACATGGCCCTGTCCATCGTCCCTTTGATGCGGTGAAGTTGTCCTGTCCCCTTAGCAGAAAAACACCCCCAAAGCATAATGTTTCCACCTCCATGTTTGACGGTGGGGATGGTGTTCTTGGGGTCAAAGGCAGCATTCCTCCTCCTCCAAACACGGTGAGTTGAGTTGATGCCAAAGAGCTCGATTTTGGTCTCATCTGACCACAACACTTTCACCCAGTTCTCCTCTGAATCATTCAGATGTTCATTGGCAAACTTCAGAAGGCCCCGTATATGTGCTTTCTTGAGCAGGGGGACCTTGCGGGCGCTGCAGGATTTCAGTCCTTCACGGCGTAGTGTGTTACCAATTGTTTTCTTGGTGACTATGGTCCCAGCTGCCTTGAGATCATTGACAAGATCCTCCCGTGTAGTTCTGGGCTGATTCCTCACCGTTCACATGATCATTGCAACTCCACGAGGTGAGATCTTGCATGGAGTCCCAGGCCGAGGGAGATTGACAGTTCTTTTGTGTTTCTTCCATTTGCGAATAATCACACCAACTGTTGTCACCTTTTCACCAAGCTGGTTTTTTTATTTTTTTATTTTTTTTTATTTTTTTTTTTTTTGGGAATGGATCAGCTTAATATTGCAGATAGATTGTATCTTCTATCAATGTAATTGTCTGCATCACTTCCAATCCCCCCATTTTTTTTTTTTTTTTTTTTATATATATACTCCCCTTTATTACTTTTCAACCCCACCATCCTTTCCCTACTTGGAGTAAATTAGTGAACAACAATGCCCAGGTCTCTACTTCCGGTCTATACTTACTATCTACACCTTATGGACACAGTTAATTTTACAATAATTCTATTATATATATACATATATATATACATATACATACATACATATATATCATTATTATTATTATTATTATTTATTTATTTTTTGCTCCTGAACTACTTCTACTCTCAACCTCTCCGATCGTTTTCATGATGTCCATCCGGTTTGCTTCTATATGCCATATCTTTCTAACTGTGCTCTTTCCCAAAAGCTCCCAACATACAGCCTATATACTTATTATGGACACAGTATGCTTTACATTATTAGCTATCTTTGTTATTATTTGTTGTTATTTGTTATTAGTCCCATCCTTCAGCTCTATTCAATACCTCCCATCTATCTCTTAACACCATCCATATCGGATTTCTATTTGCCATATATATTTCAACCGTACTGTGATGTTTTACAATAATTCTGAACCTTTCTATTCTCATTGCTTCTACAGATTGAGAGTTAAAAATAAACAGCTTTGCTAAAAGTATTATTATATTATTGATTGATTGACTATGACTTTTCAGATCACCCAGTAATGCTATCTGCAAGGTTAGTTCCAGGTAAATATTGCAATCCTTTAGCCATTCCTGGACCAGTGTCCAAAAACAAGCTACAAATGGACAGAACCAAAACAAATGGTCCAATGATTCCGTCTCTTCACAGCAAAATCTGCAGAGCTGGGAAGATTGTATCCCCCATATAAATAACATTCTATTGGTAGCAAGGATTTTATATAATAATTTAAATTGAAAGATTCTAATTTTTGAATCCGGTGTCGTTTTGCGTGTCAGTTCATAAACACTATGCCATGGGATCGGTACATCAAAGATCTCTTCCCAACTATTTTGCAATCTATATGGGACGGCTGTCAATCCTTTGGTCCTTAAGTGAAACTGATATATTTTTTTATTTATCACAGTTTTCCTTAACCAATTATGTTCTTTAATGCAAGGCCGACAGACAAGTTCCTTACTTTCTCCCCCCTCCACTTTCCTCTTCCATTTTTGCGGTAATGCTGCCATTATTTGGTTGTAATTTTGGGTAGAGCAGACATTTCCATATGTTTTTGTTAGCTGCATGTGCGTCATAACTCCACCAGTCCTACCGATGATATCATTTACAAAGATTATACCTTTTTTAAAACATTCTGTCAAAAAATAAAGGTTTTTTGTCAATTAGTATATTTGAATTTAACCACAATATTTGTTGCATTATTTGTTCTGTCGTTTCTGGAGGATTAAATTGAAATTGCAACCAACTTTCTATGGCTTGTTTTAGAAATAGTGACATTTGGGAGATTATTTCCTTTTCAAATAACTGAAAGTGTGAGGTTGTAATCTGAATAAAGGGAAAAAGGCCTTTCTTGAACATTGGGTGAGACAATCTTACTAATTTGCTTGAGAACCAGTTCGGATTTAAGTATAACTTTTGTAAGACTGAAGCTTTTAGTGATAGGTCTAATGCTTTAATATTTAATAATTTCTGTCCTCCGAATTCATATTCATTATATAAATATGCTCTTTTAATTTTGTCTGGCTTGCCGTTCCAAATAAAATTGAATATTTTTTTCTCATATAATTTAAAAAACTGTTCGCTAGGCGTAGGCAAGACCATAAGCAAATAGGTAAACTGTGATAATACTAATGAGTTAATCAGGGTGATTTTTCCACAAATTGACAGGTATTTTCCTTTCCATGGTAGTAAGATCTTATCTATTTTTGCTAATTTTCTATTAAAATTTATTGAAGTGAGATCATTTATTTCCTTTGGGATATGTATTCCGAGTATATCCACATCACCATCAGACCATTTTATTGGTAAACTACATGGTAATGTAAAAATTGTATTTTTTAGTGATCCAATACGTAATATAGTACATTTGTCATAATTTGGTTGTAATCCAGAGAGGTTAGAAAATGTATCTAGATCCTCTATGAGGCTGTGGAGGGATTCTAGTTGTGGATTTAAAAAAAAACATGAATCATCAGCGTACAATGCCACCTTTGTTTTTAAGGTCTTTATTTCTAATCCTCTGATATTATTATTAGATCTGATTTTAATCGCTAACATCTCGATGGCCACAATAAATAGATATGCCGATAGTGGACAACCTTGTTTCACTCCTCTTGACAGTTTAAAACTTTCTGAGAAATAGCCATTATTTACTATTTTACACCTAGGGTTACTATACATGATTTTGACCCATTTTATAAGAGATTCTCCAAAATTGAAATGCTCCAGGCATTTATATATAAACCCCAGTCGAACTTTATCAAATGCCTTTTCGAAGTCTGCATGGAGTCCCAGGCCGAGGGAGATTGACAGTTCTTTTGTGTTTCTTCCATTTGCGAATAATCACACCAACTGTTGTCACCTTTTCACCAAGCTGCTTGGCTATGGTCTTTTAACCCATTCCAGCCTTGTGTAGGTCTACAATCTTGTCTCTGACATCCTTGGAGAGCTCTTTGGTCTTGGCCATGGTGGAGAGTTTGGAATCTGATTCATTGATTGCTTCTGTGGACAGGTGTCTTTTATACAGGTAACAAGCTGAGATTAGGAGCACTCCCTTTAAGAGTGTGCTCCTAATCTCAGCTCGTTACCTGTATAAAAGACACCTGGGAGTCAGAAAACTTTCTGATTGAGAGGGGGTCAAATACTTATTTCCCTCATTAAAATGCAAATCAATTTATAACATTTTTGACATGCGTTTTTCTGGATTTTTTTGTTGTTATTCTGTCTCTCACTGTTCAAATAAACCTACCATTAAAATGATAGACTGATCATTTCTTTGTCAGTGGGCAAACGTACAAAATCAGCAGGGGATCAAATACTTTTTTCCCTCACTGTATGGACAGTACCAAAACAAATGATCTAAAACAAATAATCTCTTAGCAGCAAAATGTGCAGAGCTGGGATGGTTGTATCTCCCATTTACAGTGCATTCGGAAAGTATTCAGACCCCTTGACTTTTTCCACATTTTGTTACGTTACAGCCTTACAGCCTCTATTGTGTGTAAAAAATCATCAATCTACACACAATACCCCAAAGTGTAAACAGATTTTTTGACATTTTTGCAAATATATTACAAATAAAAAACAGAAATACCTTATTTACATAAGTATTCAGACCATTTGCTTTGAGACTCGAAATTGAGCTCAGGTGCATCCTGTTTCCATTGATCATCCTTGAGATGTTTCTACAACTTGATTGGAGTCCACCTGTGGTAAATTCAATTGATTGGACATGATTTGGAAAGGCACACGCCTGTCTATATAAGGTCCCACAGTTGACAGTGCATGTCAGAGCAAAAACCAAGCCATGAGGTCGAAGGAATTGTCCGTAGAGCTCAGAGACAGGATTGTGTCGAGGCACAGATCTGGGGAAGGGTACCAAAACATTTCTGAAGCATTTAAGGTCCCCAAGAACACAGTGGCCTCCATCATTCTTAAATGGAAGAAGTTTGGAACCACCAAGACTCTTCCTAGAGCTGGCCGCCCGGCCAAACTGAGCAATCAGGGGAGAAGGGCCTTGGTCAGGGAGGTGACCAAGAACCCGATGGTCACTCTGACAGAGCTCCAGAGTTCCTCTGTGGAGATGGGAGAAGCTTCCAGAAGGACAACAATCTCTGCAGCACTTCGCCAATCAGGCCTTTATGGTAGAGTGGCCAGACAGAAGCCACTCTTCAGTAAAAGGCACATGACAGCCCACTTGGAGTTTGCCAAAAGGTACTTAAATGACTCACAGACCATGAGAAACAAGATTATCTGGTCTGATGAAACCAAGATTGAATGCCAAGCGTCACGTCTGGAGGAAACCTGGCACCATCCCTACAGTGAAGCATGGTGGTAGCAGCATTATGCTGTGGGGATGTTTTTCAGAGGAAGGGACTGGGAGACTAGTCAGGATCGAGGGAAAGATTAACAGAGCAAAGTACAGAGAGATCCTTGATGAAAACCTGCTCCAGAGTGCTCAGGACCTCAGACTGGGGTGAAGGTTCACCTTCCAACAGGACAACGACCCTAAGCACACAGCCAAGACAACGCAGGAGTGGCTTCGGGACAAGTCTCTGAATGTCCTTGAGTGGCCCAGCCAGAGCCCGGACTTAAACCCAATCTAACATCTCTGGCGAGACCTGAAAATAACTGTGCAGCAACGCTCCCCATCCAACCTGACAGAGCTTGAGAGGATCTGCAGAGAAGAATGGGAGAAACTCCCCAAATACAGGTGTGCCAAGCTTGTAGCGTCATACCCAAGAAGACTTGAGGCTGTAATCGCTGCCAAAGGTGCTTCAACAAAGTACTGAGTAAAGGGTCTGAATACTTATGTAAATGTGATATTTCCGTTTTTATTTTTTTATACATTTGCAAACATTTCTAAAAACCTGTTTTTGCTTTGTAGCTTGTTGAAAAAAAATATATTTAATCAATTTTAGAGTAAGGCTGTAACGTAACAAAATGTGGAAAAAATCAAGGGGTCTGAATACTTTCCGAATGCACTGTACATAACATTCTATTGGTCGCAATAATTTTGTATAATAATTAAATTGAAAAACTATTTTTTGAATCTGGCATCGTTTTGTGTATCCGTTCATAAACCATGTGCCATGGAATCGGTACATCGAAAGAATCTCCCCCCAACTATTTTGCAAACTGTACGGCGCAGCTGTGAATTTTTTGGTCCTTAAATGAAACTGGTATACTTTTTTATTTATCACTATTTTCTTTAGCCAATCTTTTGTCTTTAATGCCGACAGACAAGTTCCTTACCTTCTCCCCCTTTCCACTTGCCTCCTCCATTTTGGCGGTAATGCTGCAATCAGTTGGTTGTCATTTTGGATAGAGCAGACATTTCCATATATTTTTGTGACATAACTCCACCAGTCCTATTTATGATATCATTTACAAAGATTATACCATTTAAAAAAAGAAATTCAAAAAATTATGTTTTTTTGTCAATTAGTATATTTGAGTTTAACCATAATATTTGTTGTAATATTTGTTCTGTCTTTTCTGGAGGATTAAATTGAAATTGCAACCAACTTTCTATGGCTTGTTTTAGAAATAGTGATATTTGGGAGATTATTTCCTTTTCAAATAACTGAAAGTGAGAGGTTGTAATTTGAATAAAGGGAAAAAGGCCATTCTTGAACATTGGTTGAGACAATCTTACTAATTTGCTAGAGAACCAGTTTGGATTTAAGTATAACTTTTGTATGACTGAAGCCTTTAGTCTAATGCTTTAATATTTAATCATTTCTGCCCTCCGAATTCATATTCATTATATAAATACAGTGGGGAGAACAAGTAATCGACAGTGTATCAAATACTTGTTCTCCCCACTGTATATGTATACATAAATATACACTACCGTTCAAAAGTTTGGGGTCACTTAGACATTTTGTTGAGGACCTGTGAGGCGCCTGTTTCTCAAACTAGACACTCTAATGTATTTGTCCTCTTGCTCAGTTGTGCACCGGGGCCTCCCACTCCTCTTTCTATTCTGGTTAGAGCCAGTTTGCGCTGTTCTGTGAAGGGAGTAGTACACAGCGTTGTACGAGATCTTCAGTTTCTTGGCAATTTCTCGCATGGAATAGCCTTCATTTCTCAGAACAAGAATAGACTGACGAGTTTCAGAAGAAAGTTTTTTGTTTCTGGTCATTTTGAGCCTGTAATCAAACCCACAATTGCTGATGCTCCAGATACTCAACTAGTCTCAAGAAGGCCAGTTTTATTGCTTCTTTAATCAGCACAACAGTTTTCAGCTGTGCTAACATAATTGCAAAAAGGTTTTTCTAATGATCAATTAGCCTTTTAAAATGATAAACTTGGATTAGCAAACACAACGTGCCATTGGAACACAGGACTGATGGTTGCTGATAATGGGCCTCTGTACGCCTATGTAGATATTCCATTAAAAATCAGCCGTTTCCAGCTACAATAGCCATTTACAACATTAACAATGTCTACACTGTATTTTTGATCAATTTGATGTTATTATAATGGACAAAAAAATTGCTTTTATTTCGAAAAAAATGACATTTCTAAGTGACCCCAAACTTTTGAACGGTAGTATATATATATATATATATAACATCACCGCATCTTAACACTGGATCCAGATGGAACCCATCTGGGCAACAAAAAGACAGGCCCTCAGGTTGGGCAGATTACTAAAGACAGGCCCTCAGGTTGGGCAGATTACTAAAGACAGGCCCTCAGGTTGGGCAGATTACTAAAGACAGGCCCTCAGGTTGGGCAGATTACTAAAGACAGGCCCCTCAGGTTGGGCAGATTACTAAAGACAGGCCCTCAGGTTGGGCAAATTACTAAAGACAGGCCCTCAGGTTGGGCAAATTACTAAAGACAGGCCCTCAGGTTGGGCAGATTACTAAAGACAGGCCCTCAGGTTGGGCAGATTACTAAAGACAGGCCCTCAGGTTGGGCAGATTACTAAAGACAGGCCCTCAGGTTGGGCAGATTACTAAAGACAGGCCCTCAGGTTGGGCAGATTACTAAAGACAGGCCCTCAGGTTGGGCAGATTACTAAAGACAGGCCCTCAGGTTGGGCAGATTACTAAAGACAGGCCCTCAGGTTGGGCAGATTACTAAAGACAGGCCCTCAGGTTGGGCAAATTACTAAAGACAGGCCCTCAGGTTGGGCAAATTACTAAAGACAGGCCCTCAGGTTGGGCAGATTACTAAAGACAGGCCCTCAGGTTGGGCAGATTACTAAAGACAGGCCCTCAGGTTGGGCAGATTACTAAAGACAGGCCCTCAGGTTGGGCAGATTACTAAAGACAGGCCCTCAGGTTGGGCAGATTACTAAAGACAGGCCCTCAGGTTGGGCAGATTACTAAAGACAGGCCCTCAGGTTGGGCAGATTACTAAAGACAGGCCCTCTGGTTGGGCAGATTACTAAAGACAGGCCCTCAGGTTGGGCAGATTACTAAAGACAGGCCCTCAGGTTGGGCAGATTACTAAAGACAGGCCCTCAGGTTGGGCAGATTACTAAAGACAGGCCCTCAGGTTGGGCAGATTACTAAAGACAGGCCCTCAGGTTGGGCAGATTACTAAAGACAGGCCCTCAGGTTGGGCAGATTACTAAAGACAGGCCCTCAGGTTGGGCAGATTACTAAAGACAGGCCCTCAGGTTGGGCAGATTACTAAAGACAGGCCCTCAGGTTGGGCAGATTACTAAAGACAGGCCCTCAGGTTGGGCAGATTACTAAAGACAGGCCCTCAGGTTAGGCAGATTACTAAAGACAGGCCCTCAGGTTGGGCAGATTACTAAAGACAGGCCCTCAGGTTGGGCAGATTACTAAAGACAGGCCCTCAGGTTGGGCAGATTACTAAAGACAGGCCCTCAGGTTGGGCAGATTACTAAAGACAGGCCCTCAGGTTGGGCAGATTACTAAAGACAGGCCCTCAGGTTGGGCAAATTACTAAAGACAGGCCCTCAGGTTGGGCAAATTACTAAAGACAGGCCCTCAGGTTGGGCAGATTACTAAAGACAGGCCCTCAGGTTGGGCAGATTACTAAAGACAGGCCCTCAGGTTGGGCAGATTACTAAATAGAAACAGCTGGTGACGATAAAACCAATCAGTAATGTAATCCACCCAGGCATCTTACCACATGCCACTGACCATCGTTGATGGCCTTGCCCCCACTGGTGACCTTGAGGGAGTGTTGGTTCTTGAACTGGACCTCGATGCGTCCTTCCCTCAGCCCCAGCATGAACCACGAGTCCTGGGAAGACTCCGCGTAGAGAATCACCCCCTCTGGATCAAACGTACGGAAGTCAAACTCTGCAGCAAACCTGGAGACACGCGGACCAGGCGACATGGACGATTAGGGTACAGCTGTGTACTGAACAGAACTCTTGTCTGTCTCCGCCTCTGTGTGTTTAACCCCTTACTTGGTGTTCTCTGGTAGTCTGAAGCGGAGGTATATGACAGGCCCTCCAGTGAACTGTTCTCCCAGGTACAGCATCTCAGCATGCTTGTAGTCATAGAGCTGGACACACACTGGGACCTCCTCACAGGAGCTCTGGTCCTCGGCTAGCCGCAGGCCCCGACGGCCGTCGCAGTGGCAAGAGTAGCTGCCCATCGCGTTCACACACTCACCCCCACACACACCCACCTCACACTCATCCACATCTGGGACAAGGCATGAGTGACAGGCAGAGAGAGAGAGAGAGAGAGAGAGAGAGAGAGAGAGAGAGAGAGAGAGAGAGAGAGAGAGAGAGAGAGAGAGAGAGAGAGAGAGAGAGAGAGAGAGAGAGAGAGAGAGAGAGAGAGAGAGAGAGGGGAGAGAGAGAGAGAGAGAGAGAGAGAGAGGGGGGGGGAGATAGAGATAGAGAGAGAGAGAGAGAGAGAGAGAGAGAGAGAGAGAGAGAGGGAGAGAGGGGAGAGAGAGAGAGAGAGAGAGAGAGAGAGGGGGGAGATAGAGATAGAGAGAGAGAGAGAGGGCAGATGTCATTACAGGAGGTACAGGTCAGGGTTAGGATCAGCTGATACCAAAAACGTTCCCGTTACGCCCTCTTGAATAAAATGAGTGTTAAGTGTCTCCCTCGTGTGGTGAGTGTAGGTACAACATCAGTGGAGCGGCCTCTCACCCAAACAGGAGCGTAAGGTGAAGTTGTATTTGAAGCCCGGGGGACACTGGCACTCATACATGCCAGGGGTGTTGACACATTTAGCTGGTTTCTCACAGATACTGGGGTACATCAGACACTCATTGATATCTGGGGAGGGGACACAATTAGCTGGTTCCTCACAGATACTAGGGGTACAGCAGACACTCATTGATACATCTGGGGAGGGGACACATTTAGCTGGTTCCTCACAGATACTGGGGGTACAGCAGACACTCATTGATACATCTGGGGAGGGGACACATTTAGCTGGTTCCTCACAGATACTAGGGGTACAGCAGACACTCATTGATACATCTGGGGAGGGGACACATTTAGCTGGTTCCTCACAGATACTAGGGGTACAACAGACACTCATTGATACATCTGGGGAGGGGACACAATTAGCTGGTTCCTCACAGATACTGGGGGTACAGCAGACACTCATTGATACATCTGGGGAGGGGACACAGACATCTTGACATCTTCAGTGTGAGTCGGTAATATGGAGGTTTGGTTTGGTCACTAGACAATCACACAGACATTACCACAAGAGGGTGCACAAGCAGAAACAGTCATTGAGACTGAAGCCTGTTTCTGGTAACAGAGATGGTCAATGACCCTGAGGTTTAAACACTCTTATGTAACACTGTACTGGTCAGCCATCTTCCTCTGTTGGTCTAAACTAGAGTCTGGGCCTGCAAATCTAGAGTCTAAACTATATTCTAAACTACATTCTAGACTAGAGTCTGGGCCTGCAAATCTAGAGTCTAAACTATATTCTAAACTACATTCTAGACTAGAGTCTGGGCCTGCAAATCTAGAGTCTAAACTACATTCTAGTCTAGATTCTAATCTAGAGTCTAAACTACATTCTAATCTAGAGTCTGGGCCTGCAAATCTAGAGTCTAAACTATATTCTAAACTACATTCTAGACTAGAGTCTGGGCCTGCAAATCTAGAGTCTAAACTACATTCTAATCTAGATTCTAATCTAGAGTCTAAACTACATTCTAATCTAGAGTCTGGGCCTGCAAATCTAGAGTCTAAACTACATTCTAAACTACATTCTAATCTAGAGTCTGGGCCTGCAAATCTAGAGTCTAAACTACATTCTAATCTAGAACTGTTTCCTGTACAGTGGATCTATATAACAGTAACTGTTTCCTGTACAGTGGATCTATATAACAGTAACTGTTACCTGTACAGTGGATCTATATAACAGTAACTGTTACCTGTACAGTGGATCTATATAACAGTAACTGTTACCTGTACAGTGGATCTATATAACAGTAACTGTTTCCTGTACAGTGGATCTATATAACAGTAACTGTTACCTGTACAGTGGATCTATATAACAGTAACTGTTACCTGTACAGTGGATCTATATAACAGTAACTGTACAGTGGATCTATATAACAGTAACTGTTTCCTGTACAGTGGATCTATATAACAGTAACTGTTACCTGTACAGTGGATCTATATAACAGTAACTGTACAGTGGATCTATATAACAGTAACTGTTACCTGTACAGTGGATCTATATAACAGTAACTGTTTCCTGTACAGTGGATCTATATAACAGTAACTGTTTCCTATACAGTGGATCTATATAACAGTAAGTGTTACCTGTACAGTGGATCTATATAACAGTAACTGTTACCTGTACAGTGGATATATATATCATTAACTGTACAGTGGATCTATATAACAGTAACTGTTTCCTGTACAGTGGATCTATATAACAGTAACTGTTACCTGTACAGTGGATCTATATAACAGTAACTGTTACCTGTACAGTGGATCTATATAACAGTAACTGTACAGTGGATCTATATAACAGTAACTGTTTCCTGTACAGTGGATCTATATAACAGTAACTGTTACCTGTACAGTGGATCTATATAACAGTAACTGTTACCTGTACAGTGGATCTATATAACAGTAACTGTACAGTGGATCTATATAACAGTAACTGTTTCCTGTACAGTGGATCTATATAACAGTAACTGTTTCCTGTACAGTGGATCTATATAACAGTAACTGTTACCTGTACAGTGGATCTATATAACAGTAACTGTTACCTGTACAGTGGATCTATATAACAGTAACTGTACAGTGGATCTATATAACAGTAACTGTTTCCTGTACAGTGGATCTATATAACAGTAACTGTTACCTGTACAGTGGATCTATATAACAGTAACTGTACAGTGGATCTATATAACAGTAACTGTTACCTGTACAGTGGATCTATATAACAGTAACTGTTACCTGTACAGTGGATCTATATAACAGTAACTGTTTCCTGTACAGTGGATCTATATAACAGTAACTGTTTCCTGTACAGTGGATCTATATAACAGTAACTGTTACCTGTACAGTGGATCTATATAACAGTAACTGTACAGTGGATCTATATAACAGTAACTGTTACCTGTACAGTGGATCTATATAACAGTAACTGTTACCTGTACAGTGGATCTATATAACAGTAACTGTTACCTGTACAGTGGATCTATATAACAGTAACTGTTACCTGTACAGTGGATCTATATAACAGTAACTGTTTCCTGTACAGTGGATCTATATAACAGTAACTGTTACCTGTACAGTGGATCTATATAACAGTAACTGTACAGTGGATCTATATAACAGTAACTGTTTCCTGTACAGTGGATCTATATAACAGTAACTGTTACCTGTACAGTGGATCTATATAACAGTAACTGTACAGTGGATCTATATAACAGTAACTGTTACATGTACAGTGGATCTATATAACAGTAACTGTTTCCTGTACAGTGGATCTATATAACAGTAACTGTTTCCTGTACAGTGGATCTATATAACAGTAACTGTTACCTGTACAGTGGATCTATATAACAGTAACTGTACAGTGGATCTATATAACAGTAACTGTTACCTGTACAGTGGATCTATATAACAGTAACTGTTACCTGTACAGTGGATCTATATAACAGTAACTGTTACCTGTACAGTGGATCTATATAACAGTAACTGTTACCTGTACAGTGGATCTATATAACAGTAACTGTTTCCTGTACAGTGGATCTATATAACAGTAACTGTTACATGTACAGTGGATCTATATAACAGTAACTGTTACCTGTACAGTGGATCTATATAACAGTAACTGTACAGTGGATCTATATAACAGTAACTGTTTCCTGTACAGTGGATCTATATAACAGTAACTGTTACCTGTACAGTGGATCTATATAACAGTAACTGTTTCCTGTACAGTGGATCTATATAACAGTAACTGTTTCCTGTACAGTGGATCTATATAACAGTAACTGTTTCCTGTACAGTGGATCTATATAACAGTAACTGTTACCTGTACAGTGGATCTATATAACAGTAACTGTTTCCTGTACAGTGGATCTATATAACAGTAACTGTTTCCTGTACAGTGGATCTATATAACAGTAACTGTTTCCTATACAGTGGATCTATATAACAGTAACGGTTACCTGTACAGTGGATCTATATAACAGTAACTGTTACCTGTACAGTGGATCTATATAACAGTAACTGTTACCTGTACAGTGGATCTATATAACAGTAACTGTTTCCTGTACAGTGGATCTATATAACAGTAACTGTTACCTGTACAGTGGATCTATATAACAGTAACTGTTTCCTGTACAGTGGATCTATATAACAGTAACTGTTACCTGTACAGTGGATCTATATAACAGTAACTGTTTCCTGTACAGTGGATCTATATAACAGTAACTGTTACCTGTACAGTGGATCTTGTCATTGGTTCTGAACCGGTACCCGTCATCACACATACAGCGGAAGCTACCGGGGGAGTTGTAACACTTCTGGTTGCATCCGGCTGGGTGATCTGGGTCCGAACACTCGTCGATGTCTGATCAATAAAACAATCAATAACATCATTATTCAATAATAACAAAACATGGATTCATTGACTATAAACTCGGCTCAATTCCTGTTACTGGGAGGAACTGTGACCTAGTAAGTCAGCAACACCAACGTTACTGGCCAAGCTTTTCGAGTTTCAAGAAAAAAGTGTGTCCTTCGAGCCAGATTGAAACCAGCGACCCAGTATTAAGCCAGGACCCAGTATTAAGCCAGGACCCAGTATTAAGCCAGGACCCAGTACTAAGCCAGGACCCAGTATTAAGCAGGACCAGTATTAAGCCAGGACCCAGTATTAAGCCAGGACCCAGTATTAAGCAGGACCCAGCCAGTATTAAGCAAGGACCCAGTATTAAGCCAGGACCCAGTATTAAGCAGGACCCAGTATTAAGCAGGACCCAGTATTAAGCAGGACCAGTATTAAGCAGGACCCAGTATTAAGCCAGGACCCAGTATTACGCAGGACCCAGTATTAAGCAGGACCCAGTATTAAGCCAGGACCCAGTACTAAGCCAGGACCCAGTATTAAGCCAGGACCCAGTATTAAGCAGGACCCAGTATTAAGCCAGGACCCAGTATTAAGCCAGGACCCAGTATTAAGCAGGACCCAGTATTAAACCAGGACCCAGTATTAAGCAGGACCCAGTATTAAGCAGGACCCAGTATTAAGCAAGGACCCAGTATTAAACCAGGACCCAGTATTAAGCAGGACCCAGTATTAAGCAGGACCCAGTATTAAGCCAGGACCCAGTATTAAGCCAGGACCCAGTATTAAGCAGGACCCAATATTAAGCAGGACCCAGTATTAAGCCAGGATCCAGTATTAAGCCAGGACCCAGTATTAAGCAGGACCCAGTATTAAGCCAGGACCCACTATTAAGCCAGGACCCAGTATTAAGCAGGACCCAGTATTAAGCAGGACCCAGTATTAAGCCAGGACCCAGTATTAAGCAAGGACCCAGTATTAAGCCAGGACCCAGTATTAAGCCAGGACCCAGTATTAAGCAGGACCCAGTATTAAACCAGGACCCAGTATTAAGCAGGACCCAGTATTAAGCAGGACCCAGTATTAAGCCAGGACCCAGTATTAAGCCAGGACCCAGTATTAAGCAGGACCCAGTATTAAGCAGGACCCAGTATTAAGCCAGGACCCAGTATTAAGCCAGGATCCAGTATTAAGCAGGACCTAGTATTAAGCAGGACCCAGTATTAAGCCAGGACCCAGTATTAAGCCAGGACCCAGTATTAAGCAGGACCCAGTATTAAGCAGGACCCAGTATTAAGCCAGGACACAGTATTAAGCCAGGACCCAGTATTAAGCCAGGACCCAGTATTAAGCCAGGACCCAGTATTAAGCAGGACCAGTATTAAGCAGGACCCAGTATTAAGCCAGGACCCAGTATTAAGCAGGACCCAGTATTAAGCAGGACCCAGTATTAAGCAGGACCCAGTATTAAACCAGGACCCAGTATTAAGCAGGACCCAGTATTAAGCAGGACCCAGTATTAAGCAGGATCCAGTATTAAACCAGGACCCAGTATTAAGCATGACCCAGTATTAAGCCAGGACCCAGTATTAAGCCAGGACCCAGTATTAAGCAGGACCCAGTATTAAACCAGGACCCAGTATTAAGCAGGACCCAGTATTAAGCAGGACCCAGTATTAAGCCAGGACCCAATATTAAGCCAGGACCCAGTATTAAGCAGGACCCAGTATTAAGCAGGACCCAGTATTAAGCAGGACCCAGTATTAAGCAGGACCCAGTATTAAGCCAGGACCCAGTATTAAGCCAGGATCCAGTATTAAGCAGGACCTAGTATTAAGCAGGACCCAGTATTAAGCCAGGACCCAGTATTAAGCCAGGACCCAGTATTAAGCAGGACCCAGTATTAAGCAGGACCCAGTATTAAGCCAGGACCCAGTATTAAGCCAGGACCCAGTATTAAGCCAGGACCCAGTATTAAGCCAGGACCCAGTATTAAGCAGGACCAGTATTAAGCAGGACCCAGTATTAAGCCAGGACCCAGTATTAAGCAGGACCCGGTATTAAGCAGGACCCAGTATTAAGCAGGACCCAGTATTAAACCAGGACCCAGTATTAAGCAGGACCCAGTATTAAGCAGGATCCCAGTATTAAACCAGGACCCAGTATTAAGCATGACCCAGTATTAAGCCAGGACCCAGTATTAAGTCAGGACCCAGTATTAAGCAGGACCCAGTATTAAACCAGGACCCAGTATTAAGCAGGACCCAGTATTAAGCAGGACCCAGTATTAAGCCAGGACCCAATATTAAGCCAGGACCCAGTATTAAGCAGGACCCAGTATTAAGCAGGACCCAGTATTAAGCCATGACCCAGTATTAAGCCAGGACCCAGTATTAAGCAGGACCCAGTATTAAGCAGGACCCAGTATTAAGCCAGGACCCAGTATTATGCCAGGACCCAGTATTAAGCAGGACCCAGTATTAAGCAGGACCCAGTATTAAGCAGGACCCAGTATTAAACCAGGACCCAGTATTAAGCAGGACCCAGTATTAAGCAGGACCCAGTATTAAGCAGGATCCAGTATTAAACCAGGACCCAGTATTAAGCATGACCCAGTATTAAGCCAGGACCCAGTATTAAGTCAGGACCCAGTATTAAGCAGGACCCAGTATTAAACCAGGACCCAGTATTAAGCAGGACCCAGTATTAAGCAGGACCCAGTATTAAGCCAGGACCCAATATTAAGCCAGGACCCAGTATTAAGCAGGACCCAGTATTAAGCAGGACCAGTATTAAGCAGGACCCAGTATTAAGCCAGGACCCAGTATTAAGCAGGACCCAGTATTAAGCAGGACCCAGTATTAAGCCAGGACCCAGTACTAAGCCAGGACCCAGTATTAAGCCAGGACCCAGTATTAAGCAGGACCCAGTATTAAGCCAGGACCCAGTATTAAGCCAGGACCCAGTATTAAGCAGGACCCAGTATTAAACCAGGACCCAGTATTAAGCAGGACCCAGTATTAAGCAGGACCCAGTATTAAGCAAGGACCCAGTATTAAACCAGGACCCAGTATTAAGCAGGACCCAGTATTAAGCAGGACCCAGTATTAAGCCAGGACCCAGTATTAAGCCAGGACCCAGTATTAAGCAGGACCCAATATTAAGCAGGACCCAGTATTAAGCCAGGATCCAGTATTAAGCCAGGACCCAGTATTAAGCAGGACCCAGTATTAAGCAGGACCCAGTATTAAGCAGGACCCAGTATTAAGCCAGGACCCAGTATTAAGCCAGGACCCAGTATTAAGCCAGGACCCAGTATTAAGCAGGAACCAACAGGAAAGATCTGTAGTATGGGGAAACCCTGTCAATACGGTACCACCATCCTCACAGCGCGGACCCTTCCAGCCTGGTCTACACTGACAGGTGAAGGAGGCCTGTCTAACCCTAACCCCAACCCTAACCCTGTCAATACGGTACCCCACCATCCTCACAGCGCGGACCCTTCCAGCCTGGTCTACACTGACAGGTGAAGGAGGCCTGTCTAACCCTAACCCCAACCCTAACCCTGTCCTGTACGGTACCCACCATCCTCACAGCGCGGACCCTTCCAGCCTGGTCTACACTGACAGGTGAAGGAGGCCTGTCTAACCCTAACCCCAACCCTAACCCTGTCAATACGGTACCCACCATCCTCACAGCGCGGACCCTTCCAGCCTGGTCTACACTGACAGGTGAAGGAGGCCTGTCTAACCCTAACCCCAACCCTAACCCCGTCCTGTACGGTACCCACCATCCTCACAGCGCGGACCCTTCCAGCCTGGTCTACACTGACAGGTGAAGGAGGCCTGTCTAACCCTAACCCCAACCCTAACCCTGTCCTGTACGGTACCCACCATCCTCACAGCGCGGACCCTTCCAGCCTGGTCTACACTGACAGGTGAAGGAGGCCTGTCTAACCCTAACCCCAACCCTAACCCCGTCCTATACGGTACCCACCATCCTCACAGCGCGGACCCTTCCAGCCTGGTCTACACTGACAGGTGAAGGAGGCCTGTCTAACCCTAACCCCAACCCTAACCCTGTCCTGTACGGTACCCACCATCCTCACAGCGCGGACCCTTCCAGCCTGGTCTACACTGACAGGTGAAGGAGGCCTGTCTAACCCTAACCCCAACCCTAACCCCGTCCTGTACGGTACCCACCATCCTCACAGCGCGGACCCTTCCAGCCTGGTCTACACTGACAGGTGAAGGAGGCCTGTCTAACCCTAACCCCAACCCTAACCCCGTCCTATACGGTACCCACCATCCTCACAGCGCGGACCCTTCCAGCCTGGTCTACACTGACAGGTGAAGGAGGCCTGTCTAACCCTAACCCCAACCCTAACCCTGTCCTGTACGGTACCCACCATCCTCACAGCGCGGACCCTTCCAGCCTGGTCTACACTGACAGGTGAAGGAGGCCTGTCTAACCCTAACCCCAACCCTAACCCTGTCCTGTACGGTACCCACCATCCTCACAGCGCGGACCCTTCCAGCCTGGTCTACACTGACAGGTGAAGGAGGCCTGTCTAACCCTAACCCCCAACCCCTAACCCTGTCCTGTACGGTACCCCACCATCCTCACAGCGCGGACCCTTCCAGCCTGGTCTACACTGACAGGTGAAGGAGGCCTGTCTAACCCCTAACCCCAACCCTAACCCTGTCAATACGGTACCCACCATCCTCACAGCGCGGACCCTTCCAGCCTGGTCTACACTGACAGGTGAAGGAGGCCTGTCTAACCCTAACCCCAACCCTAACCCCGTCCTGTACGGTACCCACCATCCTCACAGCGCGGACCCTTCCAGCCTGGTCTACACTGACAGGTGAAGGAGGCCTGTCTAACCCTAACCCCAACCCTAACCCTGTCAATACGGTACCCCACCATCCTCACAGCGCGGACCCTTCCAGCCTGGTCTACACTGACAGGTGAAGGAGGCCTGTCTAACCCTAACCCCAACCCTAACCCTGTCCTGTACGGTACCCACCATCCTCACAGCGCGGACCCTTCCAGCCTGGTCTACACTGACAGGTGAAGGAGGCCTGTCTAACCCTAACCCCAACCCTAACCCTGTCCTGTACGGTACCCACCATCCTCACAGCGCGGACCCTTCCAGCCTGGTCTACACTGACAGGTGAAGGAGGCCTGTCTAACCCTAACCCCAACCCTAACCCTGTCCTGTACGGTACCCACCATCCTCACAGCGCGGACCCTTCCAGCCTGGTCTACACTGACAGGTGAAGGAGGCCTGTCTAACCCTAACCCCAACCCTAACCCTGTCCTGTACGGTACCCACCATCCTCACAGCGCGGACCCTTCCAGCCTGGTCTACACTGACAGGTGAAGGAGGCCTGTCTAACCCTAACCCCAACCCTAACCCCGTCCTGTACGGTACCCCACCATCCTCACAGCGCGGACCCTTCCAGCCTGGTCTACACTGACAGGTGAAGGAGGCCTGTCTAACCCTAACCCCAACCCTAACCCCTGTCAGTACGGTACCCCACCATCCTCACAGCGCGGACCCTTCCAGCCTGGTCTACACTGACAGGTGAAGGAGGCCTGTCTAACCCTAACCCCAACCCTAACCCTGTCCTGTACGGTACCCACCATCCTCACAGCGCGGACCCTTCCAGCCTGGTCTACACTGACAGGTGAAGGAGGCCTGTCTAACCCTAACCCCAACCCTAACCCCTGTCCTGTACGGTACCCACCATCCTCACAGCGCGGACCCTTCCAGCCTGGTCTACACTGACAGGTGAAGGAGGCCTGTCTAACCCTAACCCCAACCCTAACCCCTGTCCTGTACGGTACCCACCATCCTCACAGCGCGGACCCTTCCAGCCTGGTCTACACTGACAGGTGAAGGAGGCCTGTCTAACCCTAACCCCAACCCTAACCCCGTCCTGTACGGTACCCACCATCCTCACAGCGCGGACCCTTCCAGCCTGGTCTACACTGACAGGTGAAGGAGGCCTGTCTAACCCTAACCCCAACCCTAACCCCGTCCTGTACGGTACCCACCATCCTCACAGCGCGGACCCTTCCAGCCTGGTCTACACTGACAGGTGAAGGAGGCCTGTCTAACCCTAACCCCCAACCCTAACCCTGTCCTATACGGTACCCACCATCCTCACAGCGCGGACCCTTCCAGCCTGGTCTACACTGACAGGTGAAGGAGGCCTGTCTAACCCTAACCCCAACCCCTAACCCCGTCATACGGTACCCACCATCCTCACAGCGCGGACCCTTCCAGCCTGGTCTACACTGACAGGTGAAGGAGGCCTGTCTAACCCTAACCCCAACCCTAACCCTGTCCTGTACGGTACCCACCATCCTCACAGCGCGGACCCTTCCAGCCTGGTCTACACTGACAGGTGAAGGAGGCCTGTCTAACCCTAACCCCAACCCTAACCCTGTCCTGTCACGGTACCCACCATCCTCACAGCGCGGACCCTTCCAGCCTGGTCTACACTGACAGGTGAAGGAGGCCTGTCTAACCCTAACCCCAACCCTAACCCTGTCCTGTACGGTACCCACCATCCTCACAGCGCGGACCCTTCCAGCCTGGTCTACACTGACAGGTGAAGGAGGCCTGTCTAACCCTAACCCCAACCCTAACCCTGTCCTGTACGGTACCCACCATCCTCACAGCGCGGACCCTTCCAGCCTGGTCTACACTGACAGGTGAAGGAGGCCTGTCTAACCCTAACCCCAACCCTAACCCTGTCCTGTACGGTACCCACCATCCTCACAGCGCTGGCCCGTCCAGCCTGGTCTACACTGACAGGTGAAGGAGGCCTGTCTAACCCTAACCCCAACCCTAACCCTGTCAATACGGTACCCACCATCCTCACAGCGCGGACCCTTCCAGCCTGGTCTACACTGACAGGTGAAGGAGGCCTGTCTAACCCTAACCCCAACCCTAACCCTGTCCTGTACGGTACCCACCATCCTCACAGCGCGGACCCTTCCAGCCTGGTCTACACTGACAGGTGAAGGAGGCCTGTCTAACCCTAACCCCAACCCTAACCCTGTCCTGTACGGTACCCACCATCCTCACAGCGCGGACCCTTCCAGCCTGGTCTACACCGACAGGTGAAGGAGGCCTTGCCATCGATGCAGCGTTCAGAACCCTCCTTGTAACACGGAAACGGAAGGCACTGGTCACTGATCTCTGCAGAACAACACACAGACACACATATCATATACACAATGTCCAAATATAACATTCACACAACACACATATAATATACACAATGTCCAAATATAACATTCACACAACACACATATAACAAAATAGAATCCACACTCTTATAAACTTCAGACCAAAGTCTAGACATACAGGTATCCAGACAGGATATGACTATACAGAACACATACAGGTATCCAGACAGGACATGACTATACAGAACACATACAGGTATCCAGACAGGACATGACTATACAGAACACATACAGGTATCCAGACAGGACATGACTATACAGAACACATACAGGTATCCAGACAGGACATGACTATACAGAACACATACAGGTATCCAGACAGGACATAACACATACAGGTATCCAGACAGGACATGACTATACAGAACACATACAGGTATCCAGACAGGACATGACTATACAGAACACATACAGGTATCCAGACAGGACATGACTATACAGAACACATACAGGTATCCAGACAGGACATGACTATACAGAACACATACAGGTATCCAGACAGGACATAACACATACAGGTATCCAGACAGGACATGACTATACAGAACACATACAGGTATCCAGACAGGACATGACTATACAGAACACATACAGGTATCCAGACAGGACATGACTATACAGAACACATACAGGTATCCAGACAGGACATGACTATACAGAACACATACAGGTATCCAGACAGGACATGACTATACAGAACACATACAGGTATCCAGACAGGACATGACTATACAGAACACATACAGGTATCCAGACAGGACATGACTATACAGAACACATACAGGTATCCAGACAGGACATAACACATACAGGTATCCAGACAGGACATGACTATACAGAACACATACAGGTATCCAGACAGGACATTAATATACAGAACACATACAGGTATCCAGACAGGACATGACTATACAGAACACATACAGGTATCCAGACAGGACATGACTATACAGAACACATACAGGTATCCAGACAGGACATAACACATACAGGTATCCAGACAGGACATGAATATACAGAACACATACAGGTATCCAGACAGGACATGACTATACAGAACACATACAGGTATCCAGACAGGACATGACTATACAGAACACATACAGGTATCCAGACAGGATATGACTATACAGAACACATACAGGTATCCAGACAGGACATGACTATACAGAACACATACAGGTATCCAGACAGGACATGACTATACAGAACACATACAGGTATCCAGACAGGACATGACTATACAGAACACATACAGGTATCCAGACAGGACATAACACATACAGGTATCCAGACAGGACATGACTATACAGAACACATACAGGTATCCAGACAGGACATAACACATACAGGTATCCAGACAGGACATGAATATACAGTACAAATATGACCAGAAGCACTGCAGCAGATTTCACATTTCAACAACACAACAACCACAAACCAAACAGGCAGACAAGTGCCTGAGCAAATTCTGGACAGAGATTGAGGAATACAACTACACACCCTACCCCTAAACCAGGGTTTCCCAAACTCGGTCCTGGGGCCCCCCCTGGGTGCACATTTTGAACTTTACCCCAGCACTACACAGCTGATTCAAATAGTCAAAGCTTGATGATGAGTTGGTTATTTGAATCAGCTTTTGTAGTGCTAGGAGCAACAACCAAAACATTCACCCAGGGGGGGGGGCCCAGGACAGAGTTTGGGAAACCCTGCCCTAAACCAGGGGTGTCAAATACACGGCCCCGCGGGCCAGCACCCTACCCCTAAACCAGGGGTGACAAATATACGGCCCACGGGCCAGCCCATTCAATCCGTCCTGCGTAGCCCCAACCTCTGACCCCAATAACCACCTCTAACCTTAACCAACCTTTGACACAGGTCCTGAGGTCTGAAGGGACGTTGGAATCATGGTTGTTGATGCCCACACGATGTGAACCCAGACACGCTGAAATATAACACAGTGGAGTTAGCTGACATCAGACACGCTGAAACACAACACAGTGGAGTTAGCTGACATCAGACACGCTGCAACACAACACAGTGGAGTTAGCTGACATCAGACACGCTGAAATACAACACAGTGGAGTTAGCTGACATCAGACACGCTGAAATACAACACAGTGGAGTTATATTAGCTGACATCAGACACGCTGAAATACAACACAGTGGAGTTAGCTGACATCAGACACGCTGAAACACAACACAGTGGAGTTATATTAGCTGACATCAGTCATTACCATCAGACACGCTGAAATACAACACAGTGGAGTTAGTTTACATCAGTCATTACATCAGGACAC
>NC_059201.1:64977003-65045032 GCF_020615455.1 Coregonus clupeaformis | reverse complement strand
GAGAGAGAGAGAGAAGGGGTACAGGAGAGACAAAAGAAAGTGTACAGGAGAGAGCGAGAGAAGGGGTTACAGGAGAGAGAGAGAGAGAGAGAGAGAGTACAGGAGAGAGCGAGAGAAAGGGTACAGGGAGAGAGCGAGAGAAGGGTACAGGAGAGAGGAGAGAAGGGTACAGGGAGAGCGAGAGAAGGGTACAGGAGAGAGAGAGGGAGAGACGAAGGAGAGAGAGAGAGAGAGAGAGAGAGAGAGAGAGAAAGGACAGGAGAGAGAGAGAAGGGGTACAGAGAGAGCGAAAGAAAGTGTACAGGGAGAGCGAGAGAAGGGGTACAGGAGAGAGAGAGAGAGAGAGAGGGGAAAGGAGAGAGCGAGAGAAAGGGTACAGGGGGAGAGCGAGAGAAGGTACAGGAGAGAGAGAGAGAGAGGCGGTACAGAGAGAGAGAGAGAGAGAGAGAGATGAGAGAAGGGGTACAGGAGAGAAAGAGTGAGAGAGAGAGAGAGAGAGAGAGAGAGAGAGATAAGGGAGAGAGAGAAAGACGAGAGATTGAGAGAGAGAGCGAGAGAGAGAGAGAGAGAGAGAGAGAGAGAAGGGGATACAGAGAGAGAGAAAGAAGGTAGCATGAGGGAGAGAGAGAGAGAAGAGAGAGAGAGAGAGAGAGAGAAAGGGGTACAGGAGAGAAAGAGTGAGAGAGCGAGAGAGAGAGAGAGAGCGAGAGAGAGAGAGAGAGAGAGAAGGGGTACAGGAGAGAAAGAGAGAGAGAGAGAGAGAGAGAGAGAGAGAGAGAGAGAGAGAAAAAAGGGGTACAGGAGAGAAAGAGAGAGAGAGAGAGAGAGAGAGAGAGAGAGAGAGAGAGAGAGAGAGAGAGAGAAAAGGGGTACAGGAGAGAAGAGTGAGAGAGAGAGAGAGAGAGAGAGAGGTACAGAGAGAGAGAGAGAGAGAAAGAGAAAGAGAAAGAGAGAGAGAGAGAGAGAGAGAGAGAGAAGAGGTATCGCTGGTTGAAAACTGTTTTCTGCCCCTCCCAAAAGATAACATTTGTGGATAATTGGCCCTCTTTCTGGGACTCACCCACAAACAGGATCAAGCCTGACCTGCTGAGGAGTGACGGACTCCATCCTAACTGGAGGGGTGCTCTCCTCTTATCTACCAACATAGATAGGGCTCTAACTCCTCTCTAGCCCCACAGTGAAATAGGGTGCAGGCCAGGCAGCAGGCTGTTAGCCAACCTGCCAGCTTAGTGGAGTCTGCCAATAGCATAGTCAGTGTAGTCAGCTCAGCCATACCCATTGAGACTGTGTCTGTGCCTCCGACCTAGGTTGGGCAAAACTAAACATGGTGGTGTTCACCCTAGCAATCTTATTAGGATAAAGACCTCCTCCATTCCTGCCATTATTGAAAGAGATCGGATACCTCACATCTCAAAATAGGGTTACTTAATGTTAGATCCCTACTTCAAAGGCAGTCATAGTCAATGAACTCATCACTGATCATAATCTTGATGTGATTGGCCTGACTGAAACATGGCTTAAGCCTGATGAATTTGCTGTGTTAAATGAGGCCTCACCTCCTGGTTACACTAGTGACCATATTCCCGTGCATCCCGCAAAGGCGGAGGTGTTGCTAACATTTACGATAGCAAATTTCAATTTACAAAAAAAAAAAAAAAAAAAAAAAAAAAAAAAAAAAAAATGACGTTTCATCTTTCCGAGCTTCTAGTCATGAAATCTATGCAGCCTACTCAATCACTTTTTATAGCTACTGTTTACAGGCCTCCTGGGCCATATACAGCGTTCCTCTCTGAGTTTCCTGAATTCCTATCAGACCTTGTAGTCATAGCAGATCATATTCTAATTTTTGGTGATTTTAATATTCACATGGAGAAGTCCACAGACCCACTCCAAAAAGTCTTTCGGAGCCATTATCGACTCAGTGGGTTTTGTCCAACATGTCTCTGGACCTACTCACTGCCACAGTCATACTCTGGACCTAGTTTTGTCCCATGGAATAAATGTTGTAGATCTTAATGTTTTTCCACAAAATCCTGGACTATCGGACCACCATTTTATTACGTTTGCAATCGCAACAAATAATCTGCTCAGACCCCAACCAAGGAGCATCAAAAGTCGTGCTATAAATTCTCAGACAACACAAAAATTCATTGATGCCCTTGACTCCTTACTGCCTACCCAAGGACGTCAGAGGACAAAAATCAGTTAACCACTTAACTGAGGAACTCAATTTAACCTTGCGCAATACCCTAGATGCAGTTGCACCCTAAAAACGAAAAACATTTGTCATAAGAAACTAGCTCCTGGTATACAGAAAATACCCGAGAGCTTTGAAGCAAGCTTCAGGAAATTGGAACGAAATGGCGCCACACCAAACTGGAAGTCTTCCGACTAGCTTGGAAAGACAGTACCGTGCAGTACCGAAGAGCCCTCACTGCTGCTCGATCATCCTACTTTTCCAAATTAATCGAGGAAAATAAGAACAATCCAAAATTTCTTTTTGATACTGTTGCAAAGCTAACTAAAAAGCAGCATTCCCCAAGAGAGGATGGTTTTCACTTCAGCAGTGATAAATTCATGAACTTCTTTGAGGAAAAGATCATGACCATTAGAAAGCAAATTACGGACTCCTCTTTGAATCTGCGTATTCCTCCAGGGCTTAGCTGTCCTGGATCTGCACTAGCTCTGCGAGGGGCCTGGGATCGGGAGAGACACTTAAGTGTTTTAGTACTATATCTCTTGACACAATGATGAAAATAATCATGGCCTCTAAACCCTTCAAGCTGCATACTGGATCCTATTCCTACTAAACTGCTGAAGGAGCTGCTTCCCTGTGCTTGGCCCTCCTATGTTGAACATAATAAACAGCTCTCTATCCACCGGATGTGTACCAAACTCACTAAAAGTGGCAGTGATAAAGCCTCTCTTGAAAAAAGCCAAACCTTGACCCGGAAAATATAAAAAACTATCGGCCTATATCGAATCTTCCATTCCTCTCAAAAATTTTAGAAAAAGCTGTTGCGCAGCAACTCACTGCCTTTCTGAAGACAAACAATGTATACGAAATGCTTCAGTCTGGTTTTAGACCCCCATCATAGCACTGAGACTGCACTTGTGAAGGTGGTAAATGACCTTTTTAATGGCGTCAGACCGAGGCTCTGCATCTGTCCTCGTGCTACTAGACCTTAGTGCTGCCTTTGACACCATCGATCACCACATTCTTTTGGAGAGACTGGAAACCCAAATTGGTCTACACGGACAAGTTCTGGCCTGGTTTAGATCCTACCTGTCGGAAAGATATCAGTTTGTCTCTGTGAATGGTCTGTCCTCCGACAAATCAACTGTACATTTCGGTGTTCCTCAAGGTTCCGTTTTAGGACCACTATTGTTTTCACTATATATTTTACCTCTTGGGGATGTTATTCAAAAACATAATGTTAACTTTCACTGCTATGCGGATGACACACAGCTGTACATTTCAATGAAGCATGGTGAAGCCCCAAAATTGCCCTCGCTAGAAGCCTGTGTTTCAGACATAAGGGAAGTGGATGGCTGAAAACTTTTTACTTTTAAACTCGGACAAAACAGAGATGCTTGTACTAGGTCCCAAGAAACAAAGAGATCTTCTGTTAAATCTGACAATTCATCTTGATGGTTGTAAAGTCGTCTCAAATAAAACTGTGAAGGACCTAGGCGTTACTCTTTGACCCTGATCTCTCTTTTGATGAACATATCAAGACTGTTTCAAGGACAGCTTTTTTTCCATCTACAACATTGCAAAAATCAGAAATTTTCTGTCCAAAAATGATGCAGAAAAATTAATCCATGCATTTGTTACTTCTAGATTAGACTACCGCAATGCTCTATTTTCCGGCTACCCGGATAAAGCACTAAATAAACTTCAGTTAGTGCTAAATACGGCTGCTAGAATCCTGACTAGAACCAAGAAATTTGATCATATTACTCCAGTGCTAGCTTCCCTACACTGGCTTCCTGTTAAGGCAAGGGCTGATTTCAAGGTTTTACTGTTAACCTATAAAGCGTTACATGGGCTTGCTCCTACCTATCTTTCCGAGTTGGTCCTGCCGTACATACCAATACGTACGCTACGGTCACAAGACGCATGGCCTCCTAATTGTCCCTAGAATTTCTAAGCAAACAGCGGGAGGCAGGGCTTTCTCCTATAGATCTCCATTTTTATGGAACAGTCTGCCTACCCATGTGAGAGACGCAGACTCGGTCTCAACCTTTAAGTCTTTACTGAAGACTTATCTCTTCAGTAGGTCATATGATTGAGTGTAGTCTGGCCCAGGAGTGTGAAGGTGAACGGAAGGCTGGAGCAACGAACAGCCCTTGCTGTCTCTGCCGGGCCGGTTCCCCTCTCCACTGGGGTTCTCTGCCTCTAACCCTGTTGCAGGGGCTGAGTCACTGGCTTGCTGGTGCTCTTTCATGCCGTCCCTGGGAGGGGTGCGTCACTTGAGTGGGTTGAGTTACTGACGTGATCTTCCCTGTCTGGGTTGGCGCCCCCCCTTGGTTTGTGCTGTGGTGGAGACCTCTGTGGGCTATACTCGGCCTTGTCTCAGGATTGTAAGTTGGTGGTTGGGGATATCCCTCTAGTGGTGCGGGGGCTGTGCTTTGGCGGAGTGGGTGGGGGTTATATCCTTCCTGTTTGGCCCTGTCCGTGGGTTTCTTCGGATGGGGCCACAGTGTCTCCGGACCGCTCCTGTCTCAGCCTCCAGTATTTATGCTGCAGTAGTTTATGTGTCGGGGGCTGGGGTTAGTTGGTTATACCTGGAGTACTTCTCCTGTCTTATCCAGTGTCCTGTGTGAATTTAAGTATGCTCTCTCTAATTCTCTCGTTCTCTCTTTCTCTCTGAGAACCTGAGCCCTAGGACCATACGTCAGGACTACCGGGCATGATGACACCTTGCTGTCCCCAGTCCGCCTGGCCTTGCTGCTATTCCAGTTTAAACTGTTCTGCCTGCGGTTATGGAACCCCTACCTGTCCCAGACCTGCTGTTTTAAACTCTAATGATCGGCTATGAAAAGCCAACTGAGATTTATTCCTGATTATTATTTGACCATGCTTGTCACTTATGAACATTTTTGAACATCTTGGCATGGTTCTGTTATAACCTCCACCCGGCACAGCCAGAAGAGGACTGGCCACCCCTCATAGCCTGGTTCCTCTCTAGGTTTCTTCCTAGGTTTTGCCTTTCTAGGGGAGTTTTCCTAGCCACCGTGCTTCTACACCTGCATTACTAGCTGTTTGGGGTTTTAGGCTGGGTTTCTGTACAGCACTTCGAGATATTAGCTGATGTAAGAAGGGCTATATAAAATAAAATTGATTGATTGATTGAGGTACAAGAACAGTCAAAACTATAAGGTCATGTTGAAGGGGGAATAAGACAGAGTGAATACAAAACAAAAATGAATCCTCACAGGGAGTAACTAGGAGTCATACACTGCTGACCTTGGAACTGAGAGTAAAACAGTCTGGAAGCTAAGCCTGCATGTCAAACAACCACCACTCAATGTCAGAGAGCACTTTACCTGTCGATGCACACAAACATGCACCCAAACACACTTAACACACACAAACACTTAAAAAACACACACATTACACACACACTAAACATAGAACCCATTTCTATTAACCTTTGTAAACCAGGTTCTAATTAAAGGCAGTGTCACGCACAGAAGAGGACCCAAGAGCGCAAGTTCAAATTCAGAGTTCTTTATTCAAGGTTACAGGCGGGAAGAGGAGTCCCAGGGGTGTCAGGGGTCTTTCAGGGTCCTCCTGTGGGTACCTGTGCTCCGGGGGTCACCAAATGTCCGGGGGTGTCCAGTCCAAGTGCTTAGTGTGTGTGTTCCCCAGTGATGGAGCGGCGTATCGGGCTGAGGGTGGTGAAACGTCTGGGCACGCTCATCTGGTGGTCGGAGACCTGGGGGAACACACACACACAACAGCAATATGAATGGCAGGCAGAAGTACAGATCAGGGCTGGGCAAATATCGTGGTGAGAGACAGAAGGCAGAAACGAGTTACCGGAGGGGCTGAAGATCGGAGAGTAGTCGAGGTCCAGAAGGCAGGTTGGGATAGACGGGGCAGTAGAACAAGGAGGCAGTCAAGAAAGGATCGGTATCACAAACAGGAGTCAGAGCGCAGACAGGCAGGTTACTGGTCCGGGTTTGAAGACGATCTGACAGGGCTTGGCTGAAAACCAGGGCTTGATATACTGGGAGAGGTAGTGGGGAAATGCAGTTCAGCTGGCAGAGTAATTAGAACAGAGTGAGGCAAGGTGAGGATGGTGAGTGGGAAATGCAGTGCAGCTGGCCAGGTAACAAGAGCAGAGCAGGGCAGGTGGAGCTAGTTAGGCTGAGTAGAGAGGGAGGTGAGCAGAGTGGAAGATAATTGAATGCAATTAATGTTGCTACCAGGAGAGAGAGTGCTCATGACAGGACCCCCCTCAAGGGACGGCCCCAGAAGTCCCAAGAACAACATCATGCCGGGAGGGTGGAGGGGAGCAGGCGGCGGGTCAGAACTCCTCCGAGCGGTCCGAGTGAATCTCCTCATCCTCAGAAGGAGCTGGAGGGTCACGGTCGGGAGACAGGACAGGCACTGAGACAGGAGCAGGGCGGGCCGGACGGCTAGGAACCCCTCTTGGGACGGCCCCTACGGATTGCAGGCTGATCAGGATGTAGTCGGTGGAAGTCAGTGATAAGGGGTCCGGTCCACTATCCTCCTGGCCGGGATCCAGGTCCTCTCCTCTGGACCATATCCCTCCCAATCAACGAGGTACTGGAGACCCCTACCCCCTTCGCCTAGAGCGGAGCAGCCGCGGACGGTGAAGACAGGACCGCCATCTACGAGGCGCGGAGGAGGTGGCGCCCGGAGCTGCAGGGACCAGGGGACTTTCATGGACCGGCTTGACCTTGGAGACGTGGAAGGTGGGGTGGACCCGCATGGAAGCGGGCAACTGAAGTCGGACCGCCCGTTGGACTGATGACTTTCTGCACAGGAAAAGGACCAATGAAGCGAGGGGCCAGCTTCGCGTGATACAACCCGCAGCGGCAGATCCGGGCAGACAGCCAGACCTTCTGACCAACCCGGTAAGTAGGTGCTGGGGTCCTCCGTCGGTTGGCACCGACGGCGTAGCTGGTTCCAGACTTCAGGAGCACAGTGCGAGCCTGGGCCCAAGTGCGGCGGCAGCGGCGGGCATACGCAAGAGCAGACGGACAGGTGGCATCCGCCTCCTGGCTGGCAAACAGTGGAGGTTGATACCCGTAGACACACTGAAAGGGGGAGAGCCCGGTGGAGGAACTGGTGAGTGAATTATGGGCATATTCCACCCAGAGCAGGTGTTGAGCCCAGGCCCGGGGATTTTGGGAAGCCACACACCTCAGTGCCTTCTCCAGCTCCTGGTTCATGCGTTCAGTCTGGCCGTTTGACTGCGGGTGGAATCCAGACGATAGGCTGGCGGTGGCCCCAAGGAGATGACAGAACTCCTTCCAAAAGGTTGCTGAGAATTGCGGGCCCCGGTCTGACACTATATCCTGGGGTAGGCCATGGATACGAAACACATGTTCCAGGACCACCTGGGAGGTCTCTTTAGCAGAGGGTAGTTTGGGAAGGGGGCACGAAGTGGGTCATCTTACTAAAGCGGTCAACAATGGTAAGGATGACTGTGTGTCCGTCAGAGGGCGGAAGGCCCGTAACAAAGTCCAGTGAAACGTGGGACCAGGGCCTCTTGGGTATGAGTAGGGGTTGCAGCAACCCAGCAGGAGGCTGGTTGGGAGTCTTGTTTCGGTTACAAGTGGGACAAGCTCGGATGAATTCTCGGACATCCCGTCTCATCCCCCGCCACCAGAACCGCTGGCGGACCAGATGAAGGGTGCGAGTGATGCCGGGATGACAGGCCAGACGGGATTCGTGCCCCCACTGAATCACAGGTGACCTGAGATTTGCTGGAACAAACAGACGGTTGGGGGGCGCTGGTGCTTGGACCTGGCTGGTCCCGAAGAGCCTCCATGACCTGCTTCTCGATCTCCCAGGTGAGGGCCGCTACGACCAAGTGGCTGGGAAGAATGGGAGCTGTCATGGCGGTGGTCTCGTCCTTCTGAAACATCCGGGAAAGAGCATCAGGTTTGATGTTGCGAGATCCCGGGCGGTAGGAGAGCGTGAAATTGAAGCGCGTAAAGAACAGAGACCACCGCTGTTGACGGGAGTTCAGCCTCCTGGCTGTTTGGATATACTCCAGGTTCTTGTGGTCTGTCCACACTACGAATGGTTCCTTTGACCCCTCTAACCAGTGCCGCCATTCTTCAAGGGCGAGCTTGACAGCCAACAGCTCGCGGTTCCCAATGTCGTAGTTGCATTCGGCAGGGGTTAGCCGACGGGAGTAGAAGGCACAGGGGTGCATCTTGCCATCCTCAGCTGCTCTTTGAGAAAGCACTGCACCCACTCCCACGTCCGAAGCATCTACCTCCACCACAAACTGCCTTGCTGCATCTGGCATCTGGAGGATGGGAGCAGAAGTGAAACATGTCTTGAGGATATTGAAGGCCTTATCAGCAGCTGATGTCCATTGGTACGGTTGTTTAGTGCTGGTTAGCGCCGTGAGGGGTGCAGCCACTGTGCTATAGTTTCTGATGAATCTCCTATAAAAGTTGGCAAAGCCCAGGAACTGTTGCAACTTCTTCCGAGACTCAGGAACTGGCCAGGAAGTGACAGCCGACACCTTCGTGAGATCCATCTGAATGCTGCCCTCGGTCACCACATACCCCAGGAATGAAACGGTCTTGGCATGGAACTCGCACTTCTCTGCCTTCACGAAAAGAGAGTTCTCCAGCAGGCGGCGCAGGACCAACCGGACGTGGTGCGTGTGTTCTGACAGAGTCTTTGAGAATATTAAAATATCGTCAAGGTACACAAATACGAACGTATTTAGCATGTCCCCTGAGGATATCATTCACTAGGGCTTGAAAAACTGCTGGGGCATTGGTGAGGCCGAAGGGCATGACGAGATATTCATAGTGGCCGGTTGGTGTGTTGAACGCTGTCTTCCATTCGTCTCCCTCCCTCATCCGCACCAGATGGTAGGCATTGCGAAGGTCCAGCTTAGTGAATACAGTGGCTCCCTGCAGCAGTTCGAAGGCAGACGAAAGTAAGGGCAGTGGGTAGCGATTCTTAACCGTGATGTCGTTCAGACCCCGGTAATCTATGCATGGACGAAGAGAACCGTCCTTCTTGCCGACAAAGAAGAATCCCGCTCCTGCGGGGAAGACGACGGTCTAATTATCCCGGAGGCAAGAGAGTCATTAATGTAGTCCTCCATGGCCTTTCTTTCCGGGGCTGACAGTGAATACAGACGACCCTTGGGAGGTGCTGTGCCAGGCAGGAGATCAATCGCGCAGTCATAGGGTCTGTGTGGGGGTAGAGATGTCGCCTTGGATTTGTTGAACACCTCTTTCAGGCTGTGGTAACAGGCCGGAACATTGGATATGTCGGAGGTAGCGCTAGATCCTTCCCGGTGAACGGGCAGGGTGGCCCCCCTTAAACAGGTCTGGTGACAACTCCTTCCCCACTCACGGACTGTTCCTGTCTCCCAGTCGATGTGGGGGTTGTGCTGACGGAGCCACGGGTATCCAAGAATGAGTGGTTGGCCAGGTGAGTGTAGGAGGTGAAACTGGATGGACTCCTGGTGGTTTCCTGACAGCAGGATTGTCACAGGGGCGGAGATATGAGTGACAGTGCCAAGATGATGCCCATCCAGGGCTCGTGCAGGAATGGGTTGTGTCAGTTGATGATGGTTCACGCCCAGTTGCTGTGCAAGCTCAGGGTCCATGATGTTTGCTTCGGCTCGGAATCCACAAGGGCGGCCAATGTATGAGTCTTGTCAGAAAGCTGAAGGCGGAGATGAAGCAGGGTCTTTCGGATGGAGGAGACTGAAGGCTTGTTGAGCTCACCCGGATCTCCCCCTACACCTGGTGAGCTGCGGCTTTTGCCGGACAAGTAGCGACACGGTGATTCTCGCCACCACAGTAGAGGCAAAGGTTGGAGCTTAGACGGCGCCCGGCGCTCCTCGGGAGTCAGAGAGGCACGGCCAATCTCCATGGGCTCAGGCTGATTGAGTTGGCTATGGGACTTGACAGGCAGGGGCTGGACAGAAGCGGTATCGACCCGAGTACGGATGGCAGGTTGACTGAGACGGCCCTTCTCCCTCCTCCGGGTCTGTATACGGCGGTCAATGCGAACGGCAAGGTCAATGGCGGCATCAAGCGTTGAGGCGGGTCATGGGAAACAAGCTCGTCCCTGATATAGTCCGCCAGGCTATGGAGGAAGGCTTGCACCAGTGCCTCTGGGTTAACGAGCTTTGACTGGCCAGGGTACGAAAGTCAATGGAGAAGTCTGCCACTGTCCGATTGCCCTGACGGATGGTGAGCAGAGCTTGTGGCGCTTCGGCTGTTGGCGAGCCTAGGTCAAAGACCTTTAACATCTCCTCCTCAAAGGCACTGAAGGAGGCACAGGCTGGGGTTTGCCGGTCGAATTCCACGTTCCCCACAACCGAGCTCGACCGGTGAGATGTGTGATGACATACCCTACCTTGGCTCCCTCTGTTGAGAAAGTCCTGGGCTGTAGTGCAAACTGGATTCGGCAGCTGCTCAAGAATGGTCTTACTTGCTTCTGGTTGCCATCAAAACGTTCCGGGTTCCCAATCCTTGGTTCAGGAGCGTGGGGATCTGGTGGCAGCACTGCCGGGCCTGCAGCATTGGGACCTCCAGCGGAGGGATGAAGGAGTATCGGTGGTACAGGAACAAGGACCAGGGGGGTGCAGGTGGAGTAGCCGGGCTTGAGAGTAGTTGCAGGGCTTGGGCTAGCTGTTGTTGCTGCAGTTGGAACTGTTGTTGCTGCTGGTTGAATAGCTGGAGAAGGGAAGCGATGTCGCCAGCCATCCGATTTATGTCTCCCTCAGAGCGTTCCAGTCGCTGTAGGGGCAGTCCTCTCTGGCTCTTCCTCCATCGTGGTCAGGAGTGCGCTGGGTCCATGATGGTCAGATCGTTCTGTCACGCACAGAAGAGGACCCAAGAGCGCAAGTTCAAATTCAGAGTTCTTTATTCAAGGTTACAGGCGGGAAGAGGAGTCCCAGGGGTGTCAGGGGTCTTTCAGGGTCCTCCTGTGGGTACCTGTGCTCGGGGGTCACCAAATGTCCGGGGGTGTCCAGTCCAAGTGCTTAGTGTGTGTGTTCCCCAGTGATGGAGCGGCGTATCGGGCTGAGGGTGGTGAAAGCGTCTGGGCACGCTCATCTGGTGGTCGGAGACCTGGGGGAACACACACACACAACAGCAATATGAATGGCAGGCAGAAGTACAGATCAGGGCTGGGCAAATATCGTGGTGAGAGACAGAAGGCAGAAACGAGTTACCGGGAGGGGCTGAAGATCGGAGAGTAGTCGAGGTCCAGAAGGCAGGTTGGGATAGACGGGGCAGTAGAACAAGGAGGCAGTCAAGAAAGGATCGGTATCACAAACAGGAGTCAGAGCGCAGACAGGCAGGTTACTGGTCCGGGTTTGAAGACGATCTGACAGGGCTTGGCTGAAAACCAGGGCTTGATATACTGGGAGAGGTAGTGGGGAAATGCAGTTCAGCTGGCAGAGTAATTAGAACAGAGTGAGGCAAGGTGAGGATGGTGAGTGGGAAATGCAGTGCAGCTGGCCAGGTAACAAGAGCAGAGCAGGGCAGGTGGAGCTAGTTAGGCTGAGTAGAGAGAGGGAGGTGAGCAGAGTGGAAGATAATTGAATGCAATTAATGTTGCTACCAGGGAGAGAGAGTGCTCATGACAGGCAGTGCAGACTGCAGAGACTCTAATCTTTAGTACTGTGGTCTTCTGAGGAGACAGAGGCAGGGCTGACTAATGAATGAAAATGAAAACCACTATGGATGATTGTTACATCTTATCAGTGACTATAGGCTATGAAATATAAAATTCATGAGATGGTTGGCTACATAGATCTGCAAGTAATACATGTTTTAGAGGCTCTGCTTGTTTCACCGTTAAATACACAACAACACATTGATAGATATTTGCTAACAACAACGTAACACATAACGTAGGCTACATAGCATAGTTATTGAAAGCTGTGGATAATTGGGATACATAACCGACATGCGTGCAAGTTTTGTACAGTTAGAGCAAGGGATGTTAGAGCAAGACAAAGGAGATGATTGTGGACTACAGGAAAAAAATAGGACTGAGCACGTCCCCATTCTCATCGACAGGGCTGTAGTGGAACAGGTTGAGAGCTTCATGTTCCTTGGTGTCCACATCACCAACAAACTATCATGGTCCAAACACACCAAGACAGTCGTGAAGAGGGCATGACAAAACCTATTCCCCCTCAGGAGACTTGGCATGGGTCCTCAGATCCTCAAAAAGTTCTACAGCTGCACCATCGAGAGCATCCTGACTGGTTGCATCACCGCCTGGTATGGCAACTGCTCGGCCTCCGACCGCATGGCACTACAGAGGGTAGTGCGTATGGCCCAGTACATCACTGGGGTCAAGCTTCCTGCCATCCAGGACCTCCAGGCGGTGTCAGAGGAAGGCCCTAAAAATTGTCAAAGACTCAAGCCACCCTAGTCATAGACTGTTCTCTCTGCTACCACACGGCAAGCGGTACCGGAGCGCCAAGTCTAGGTCCAAAAGGCTTCTTAACAGCTTCTACCCCCAAGCCATAAGACTCCTGAACAGCTAATCATGGCTACCCGGACTATTTGCACTCTCTACCTCTCAATTCAATTCAATTTATGGCCTTTATTGGCATGTGAAACATATGTTAACATTGCCAAAGCAAGTGAAGTAGATAGTAAACAAAAGTGAAATAAACAATAAATATTAACAGTAAACATTACACTTAGAAGTTGAAAAAGAAGACATTTCAAATGTCATATTATGTATATATACAGTGTTGACTCCCGAGTGGCGCAGTGGTCTAAGGCATTGCATCGCAGTGCTAGCTGTGCCACTAAAGATCCTGGTTCGAGTCCAGGCTCTGCCGCAGCTGGCCGCGACCGGGAGACCCATGGGCGGCGCACAATTGGTCCAATGTAGGGGAGGGTTTGGCCGGCAGGGATGTGGGTTCGTTTCCCATGAGGGGCCAGTATGAATATTTTTTTTTTTTAACATGTATGCATTCACTAACTGTAAGTTGCTCTGGATAAGAGCGTCTGCTAAATGACTAAAATGTTGTAACAATGTGCAAATAGTTAAAGTACAAATGGGAAAATAAATAAATATGGGTTGTATTTACAATGCTGTTTGTTCTTCATTTGTTGCCCTTTTCTTGTGGCAACAGGTCACAAATCTTGCTGCTGTGATGGCACACTGTGGTATTTCACCCAGTAGATAAGGGAGTTTATCAAAATTGTATTGTATTCTAATTCTTTGTGGATCTCTGTAATCTGAGGGAAATACAGTTGAAGTCAGAAGTTTACATACACCTTAGCCAAATACATTTCAACTCAGTTTTTCACAATTCCTGACATTTAATCCTAGTAAGAATTCCCTGTCTTAGGTCAGTTAGGATCACCACTTTATTTTAAGAATGTGAAATGTCAGAATAATAGTAGAGAGAATGATTTATTTCAGCTTTTATTTCTTTCATCACATTCCCAGTGGGTCAGAAGTTCACATACACTCAATTAGTATTTGGTAGCATTGCCTTTAACCCTTGTGCTTTGCTGGAAAAAAATGACATCCATTATGTTACGGGTCAAATTGACCCGCACAGTTTAAACACACTCAAGACAGTCAAAGAATTAAGTAAAAACAGAAACAACTTTATTTTGTCTTATCAGACATTTCAGAAAGAAGAAATACAATACTTTTTATTTTTTTTAAACAATATTTAAGAACTATTTGTTAAACATATTTCCTTTCTCACAAACAAGATTTTTCAGTTTCCCCAAGTAGGTTTTTTCCCCCCCTATTGGTCCATATTATCCCTTCAGTCTTTCTCTCTACATGTTGAACACAATGTGTGTGTGTGCTTTCTGCAGATGTATTTATTGCATTCTACACAAGTGGTGCTTGTTTTACTGTCTTGTCGAGGGGGCAGAGCTGGCATCTTTTCCGTTTCTTGCCACTGCCTGTATCCACTGGATCCATTTCTGGTTGATTGGAGGCATGTGTTGATGGTCCAGCTTGAATTTTCTGGACGGCAGATGCAGCTGCTGTCGACCGAGGAGGCCGGACTCTCCTCTGGATCTTGGGAGTGATGAGAGCTTTGCCGAGCTCCTCTAGGAAAAGCCGGCGTCGGTACAATTTGCCACCATTCCATTGCTGGTTGATTTCAGTCCACAGGACATAGGCATTGTAAGCAGACACATCCACAATGTTGTAGAAAATCACCAAAGGCCAGCCCGGGCAGTCATGCGCTGACAACTATATGTTGCTGTAACTTTATCCAAATTGTCAACTCCTCCTTTGGTGGAATTGTAGTCCAGTATTATTTGTGGCTTGATGTCCTCTCTTGCACTCAGCGATGCATCTTTGTGCATTGTGCTCATTACAAGAACATTCTTGTTCTTCTTTGGGCAGTATGAAACAACAGTTGCATTTTCAGAGAAAGCAAATTTAGAGGAATGCACAGTTCTGCCCTGCATTTTCAGAAGCTCACTGGGAAGTTCAGGTTTGTTTTTTCTGATTGTTCCAACCATGGTCAGCTTTCTCTTCTGTAGTTCAACACCAAGGCGGTAGGATGTGAAGAAGTTGTCACACGTGATGTTATGACCTTGCAGCCCTTCACTCATGTCCAGCACCACCCGCATCCCCTGGTTTTTCTCAGGCACTCCGCCGGGTGGCTTCCCAGTGTAAACTTGCATATTCCATGCATAGCTTGATGTGGCATCACATGCTGCCCATATTTTGATGCCATATTTTGCAGGCTTGTTTGGCATATACTGTCTGAAGGGACAACGTCCTCTGAATGGAACAAGGCGTTCATCAACTGTAACATGAGGACTGGGATTGTACAGTAACGGTAGAATTTCCACCCATTTATCCCATACATCTCTGATTGCAGCTAGTTTGTCTCTTTCACGTCGACCCGGTCTGGTATCACGGTTATCAAAGCGAATCACCCGAGAAATTATGTGGAATTCTTGTAGAGACATTGTTGCCCGAAATATTGGCCTTCCATTCTCTTCATTCCACAGGCTGGCCGTTGCTTCTCCGTTTGACCGGTAGACTCCAGCTAATATGAGCAATCCAATGTATGCATGCAAGTCAATCCGATCCAGTGGCTTCCAGTTCTCTTGAAACACACGGCTCCCCTCCAAGTTGGTCATGTCCAGAACAATCTTCTCTATTGCTTGGGGTAAAAAAGAGCTCAAAAAGCTGATTGTATGTCATGGACTCGAGTGACAGCAAATCGTGTAGGTCCTGGAACCATTTTTATTACATTGGAAGCTGAGAGTCTACCTTGACCTCGTTGTGGTGACGGTGACCATTCAATATGACCATCTTTAGACTTCCATGTCTTCTCTTCTCTTGATGATGCTTGTTGCATGCTCTGTCTCTCATCTGATGTAGGGGATGGTACGGCAGACTCCTCCTCTGAATCCTCTTCAATGAAGACAAAATCTGGATCATCAACAGCATTGTCCTCTATCTCTGAAATATCCTCTGTCTCTGAAACCTCTTCTTCTTTTTCACTGTCACAGTCCAGAATTTGTGATAAGACTTCATTGATTGAAAATCTTTGGAGCTCATTTTTGAGTGTCTGTGTCAGGGACCTGCTGCTCTCACACTGAGGAGAAGCTTGGGAAAGCCCTTTTTAACCCAAACACAATTCTAAAAGTGCAACCAGGACCAGTCAAAACAAAATACATCAAAGACACTTTTTTGTTTTGCACCTGTGCAAATATATATACACATGAAAGCCTCCGGGTCAAAATGACCCACAACATCATGTTTGTATACAAAATGTACACAGACATTCCACAACACATCAGTGTGTCCACATTTTGCAGTTAGGTTCATGACCCTAAATGAGGAAAAGTCATGTAATTTCATGGCGAAAAAGAGTGGTTAACTAGTATTTAAGACAACGCAAAAGTGGAAACGGGTCAAATTGACCCACAACATAACAGGAGGGTTAAATTGACAGAAGCACCAGATCATCAGCAAACAGTAGACATTTGACTTCAGATTCTCTCTCTCTACCTCTCTCTCTTCACCTCTCTCCCTTCACCTCACTCTCCCTCTCTCTCTCTCTCTCTCGCTCCACCTCTCGCTCTCTCTCCACCTCTCGCTCTCTCCACCTCTCGCTCTCTCTCCACCTCTCGCTCTCTCCACCTCTCTCTCTCTCCACTTCTCTCTCTCTCCACCTCGCTCTCTTTACTTTGCTCTCATCAACTTTCTCTCTCTCTCCCTCTCTCTCCCTCTCTGATGGTATATTCTCCTGGGAAAACTCTTGCTTGGTTTGACAGGACATTAGTGTAAATTAGCACCTCATTATACCTGATGGGTCCTGCTGCAGCTAAGCTAATGACCCCTGAAACAGAGGAGGACAGCACACACACATACACACGCATGCACACACACACAAGATGTGTTCTAGCGGAAGGGTTTGTTAGAATGTGAACATGTGGAAAAATTGTGTGTTTCTGATGAAAATATTCATACTAATTTAAAAGATTGCTGTGTGTGTGCCACATGCTGTCCCTCTGTGAGTGTTTCAATGTTACGTAAGAAGGGATGTAATGTGAATATTTTAACACATACACACTTCCATCGCCAGCTGAGAGCCCAGACACTCACACACTATCTCTATATCTCTCTCACACACACACACACCCCGCAAACACACTCCCTCTCCATCGTTCTCATTCGCCCTCTCCTCTACTATTCTCCCTCTTATCATGCAGTCAGCCAGGCGTGAGACGGCACTGCTTTGGGTGTCAGGGGCTTCCTGCCAGCCTTCTGTAGCGTTAACACACATCCAAACACAGCATACGCTGCACTCCTGCCTGCCTGGCCTCTCATACAGCTTGTACATCCACATAGATCCAACTCATCCTACTACAGCAACCCAGACATCCCAGCCAGAGATAATATTATCACCACTGTTAACACCATCACTAAACACTAACAGCAGACAGGCACACACGTCTACAGCACCAACATGAAAGCTAAGGATAGCATTAGGTCAGAGCACTAAACTCTCACTACTGCAGTACCGCTAGCATTAGCATCAGTAGCATGACCAGCAACACCAGTATCCCCAGTAGGCTAACCCAGACATGGCCGCTAGCCCCACGGTGCTGCCTTTGGGTATTTTGGGACTTGTTTGGATCCAGGTCCATGGATCTGACAGCCACACTGCCTTGAATAATGAATGGGAGGGGAAACGAGGCCACGACTCACAAACCAAGGATGAGTGTGAATGCTAAACAGAGGAACTACGGTACTGAGGGACAACAACCTGAATCTTTTTGCCTGTATAGCGTGCTTATCTGGAAACTTAAGGCTGTTGCCTTAGCAACACCAATTGCAATCATTTATTAATTTCTGACGGCAAGCTGTCAACAGTTTTAATGAACAAAATGTGCAGTTGTAATACTAATAATTGGAATAACTTATGCAGCATACAATGTGCCAAGGTGGGATACCATACATACCAAAGGATTCATAAAGTATCTCTCTCTGTTGCCTCTTAGGTACACAGACTGTGGAGTATGACAGCAACCCTATTGGAAGCAGAATAAAAGCCTATGTGCTTGTGTACCTTCGCCAGGGTGGTCCTTATAAGAGAGGACCTCTAAGAAACATCAGTGAATTGATCAGAGTAGGCATTACATCCCACACTCACACTACCAATTCAGTGCAGTGCCACCACTGCCCAAACTATTTTTCTCCAGACTGAAACACCAGTAGCAGTGCCCTTACAGCACAATTTTATGGATGGATTTCCTGGTGTTGTGTTGTTTAGTCCAGGTGTCCCTATGGTGACAGGCTTTGAGCTGGTATTGAGTCAGTCTGCCCTTTTGACAGACGAGTGGGGGCGCTGTCTCGATACAAGCCCCGGGGGAGGGAGAGAGGGAGAGAGGGATGGAAGGAGGAACAGAGAGCGAGGGAGAGAGAGGCGGTAGAGAGAGACAGAAATACAAGATATATTGTTGTCTTTTATTGTGTTGTTTTATATATATATATTGTGATGTCACGAGAGGCTGTGTCCTGGAGGGACGTTACATCCCCCTGAGGTGGCTGCAAACCCAGACAGCTATGGCTCCATCTGCTGGTATGGTCGGGAACTCCACCCCTCTATGGCCAATCTTCCCACGCAGCTGAAACAAATGAGGAGCTGATGAGCTGAAGGTTTGGGAAGGGAAGAGACACAGTCTCCAAGCTGGGCTCTCTGGAGGACAAGAGTGCTGCACGTCCACTTCCATGAGGAATATAAGGATTTGGAGATACTTACCTTTGGGAAATACTCACCTTTGGATATATGCACCTGTGGAAATACGTGAGAGACATTTGGAAGGACTTTTTGCTGGGTTGGCCACTAGCTGCAACGTGGACTACAGTAAGGCTGGGGAAAAGTTATCTGAGCGAGTGAGAATTATGACTTTGGATGTGGAAGAGACATCCCTGAACTGTTAACCCTTAAAGAGCCACAAGAGAACAGAATTTTGTTATATTTTCGTTAATTTCCCAAGACCTATAATAAAATCCTTGTTTTGTTTGAACCTTGTCTCCTTGCACTACTTGAGCAATCCCGCTGAAAGCTGTGTAGCCTCTCGTGACGTCACAGATGGTGGAGAATACGGGCACGCTCAAGCGTTAATAGTGCATGTCAGAGGAGGATACCGAAGGTTTGATCACCCAGTTTTCCAAGTTGGCCGTAGGCTCCCCGCCCGACTGAAATGGAGGACATATTGAAAGCCCTTGTTGCTGGCCAGCAAGCCCAGATGCAAGCAAACGTGGCTCTCTTGGAGGAGCAAAAGAAAGCCAACCTTCTGAAGGCAGAGGAATTGCAGTTGCAGAGACAGAGGGTGGTCCAAAATACCCGCCCAATAAAGGCAAGTGACTTTATATCTAAGATGGGAGCTACCGATGACATTGAGGCATACCTGCATGCATTTGAGGCCACGGCCACTAGGGAAGCCTGGCCCAAGCAACAGTGGGTTGGTCTGTTAGCCCCTTTCTAACCGGGGAATCGCTGAATGCTGTCCGGGACATGGGCCCTGACCAGGTTACTGACTATGATGCCCTGAAGTCTGAGATCCTCAGCAGATATGGACTCACAAAGTTTGGTATGGCCCAGCGCTTTCACGGCTGGACCTTCCAACCAGACCAACCTCCTCGGGCGCAGATGCATGAACTTGTCCGAATCGCAAGGAAATGGCTGGATCCGCAGAGGAATACAGCAGCGGCGGTGGTGGAGGCCGTTGTGGTGGATCGTTACCTACGCGCCCCTGCCTTATGAGGCAAAACGGTTCATCAGTCAACAGGCCTTGACCACGGCTGATCTGACCGTGGAAGCTGTGGAAAAGTACCAGGCCACAGCGGAGATGCTGAATGCTTCCCGAAAAGACCCCAGGAGTGCGGCCCCACCACAAATGGGAAGAACCCGTCCAAAGGACCCCAAGGTCTCGAACCCAGCCACGTCAGGACTTATCCCGGCTCCAGGGGGAGCCAGAAACCAGGCGGGTCCAAGAAGAGTACACCAGGAGGGGGGAAACTCGACAGTGTTACCGGTGTGGGGAGAGGGGACATATCTCCTGGCAGTGTGGGAAACCAGCCGATGAACCTATGCCCACTGCGGAGTCCTCCAGCTCAGCACCCACACACCGTTTTGCCTCGCTCTTGGGGAGTCGTAGATGGCGGCCCAGATCGACCCCCCCACCTGCCCGGTAACTGTGAATCACCATGATGTGGAGGCCTTACTGGATTCTGGTAGCCGGGCTACCCTGGTGCGTAAGGATTTGGTGGGCCCAACGTGTCTGACCCCGGGGAAAGTCCTCCCAGTTTCCTGTGTCCATGGGGACACCAGAGAATACCCCATTACTGAACTTACAATGACCAGCACACGGGGAACCATACACACGACGGCGTGGGGTGGTTGATTCCCTCCCCGTCCCTGTCCTAATTGGACGAGACTGCCCAGCCTTTTACCCACTCTGGAGAGAGTCTCAGGAGAGGATAACCCGAGTACCTCGGAAACGGAGAGGCAAGACTCATCCTGGGAAGGCTCCGGTGCAATCCTCCGAGTTACTCACTCCCGCCCGGGCTCTGATAGGGATGGCAGGTGCCCAGACCGACACAGAGACGGAGCTACAGAATCTGGACAAAGAACTGTCTGGTCTGAAGGGGACCGCTGAGAGGTATCGTTTGTTAAAGCAACAGTTAGACATGAAGACAGAAGAGTTAGATATCCTCCAGGCTAAACTCCAACAGAGCTCCTTCCCTAAGCAACAGGAGGAGCTGGAGAGGCTGCGCAGGACCATCGAGGAGTGTGAGGAGACCCTGCGCAGTAGTAAGGAGGTCCAGAAGAAGGCAGAGGAGAAGTACAAGGTGTTGGAGAACAAGATGAAGAATGCGGAGGCAGAGAGAGAGAAGGAACTGAAAGCTGCTCAACAGAAGCTAAACTCTGCTAAAACCAAGGCTGATGCGTTCAGTAAGAAACTCAAGGAGAGACAACAGGAGGCTGAGTCCCTGGTCCTAGAGTTGGAGGAGTTGAAGAGAGAGCAGTCTGGCAAGCACCACGGCAATGCGGACGCCCTCTCCCGGCGTGATGCCTTCTTCGCTGCCTTTACCCCGACGAGGACGTCGGTCCCGAGAGGGGGATGTGTGATGTCACGAGAGGCTGTGTCCTGGAGGGACGTTACATCCCCCTGAGGTGGCTGCAAACCCAGACAGCTATGGCTCCATCTGCTGGTATGGTCGGGAACTCCACCCCTCTATGGCCAATCTTCCCACGCAGCTGAAACAAATGAGGAGCTGATGAGCTGAAGGTTTGGGAAGGGAAGAGACACAGTCTCCAAGCTGGGCTCTCTGGAGGACAAGAGTGCTGCACGTCCACTTCCATGAGGAATATAAGGATTTGGAGATACTTACCTTTGGGAAATACTCACCTTTGGATATATGCACCTGTGGAAATACGTGAGAGACATTTGGAAGGACTTTTTGCTGGGTTGGCCACTAGCTGCAACGTGGACTACAGTAAGGCTGGGGAAAAGTTATCTGAGCGAGTGAGAATTATGACTTTGGATGTGGAAGAGACATCCCTGAACTGTTAACCCTTAAAGAGCCACAAGAGAACAGAATTTTGTTATATTTTCGTTAATTTCCCAAGACCTATAATAAAATCCTTGTTTTGTTTGAACCTTGTCTCCTTGCACTACTTGAGCAATCCCGCTGAAAGCTGTGAAGCCTCTCGTGACGTCACAATATATATATATATATATATATATATATATATATATATATATATATATAGATATATTGCTTGATATGGTTGTTTATTTTCCTGTCATGTCTGGTGGATGCTGTTGGGACAGGCCCATTTACCCTTCAAATGTAGATAACTATCAGCTAATCTAACACATACAATACATGGTGAATTTTAGGTTTGAGGACAGATTTTCTGAATCATATTTCTTCCCCAAAGTACGAAAGAGATTGATGATTGAGTTTCTTGAACACCAATCGCCCACTGTAACAGATTAGTTGAAAAAACAGTCACTGAAAAAACAGTTTTGCTACAAACCCAAGAAAGGTGTTTACCAGAATGGTGTGACTTAGATGTGGTCCTGTTGGGAGGCCATGCTACCTGTGTTTACAGTGAGCTGGGATGGCCTCAGCCCACTGAACTCCAGTTAAGAGCTGGTTAAAGCAGCTAAATCCCCTAACCAAGGAGAACAGGCCCACAAGGCCCAGAGCATGCAGCAGCCCAGGTGGGGACGAGCAGCAAGCTCTAAAGAGAGGCTGGCTGCCATACAGAGATTAAAGAGAGAGTGTGTAGGTGTTCTAGTGTCTGTGTGTCTGTAGTGTCTGTAGTGTGCATGTGTTTATGTCAGTCGGCCTGTATGTGTTCATGTGCGTGTGTATGCATGTGTGTGGTAATTTCATCACACCAAATCAGATGAAAGTTGGCAGGTTTACAGAGGGAAAGAGAAGGGCATGAGAGACAAGGGGGTAGTGGGGGAGAGAGAAAAGAGGGAGATAGAGGTAGAGAGGTGATTGAAAGATAAGGCATCAGTAGCTATTGCACACAGGAAGGAAATGTTATGCATCCAATATGCTAATAACGAAGAGGAAATATACATTTTATGATATAGAGGCAGCACTGTTTACAGCTTAGCATCCATCTGACTTTATCACATTAGTGGAAACCAAGACTGTTCTCAGGGCAGGTCTGCCGGTTTTGACTAGCAGAAGTGACTTTTCGTAGCAGGTTAGGAGATCTTATGCAGCAGGTTACGATAATTAACGTGGCAGGTTAGGAGAATTAACCTGGCTGGTTAGGAGAGTTAGGTTAAGGTTAGGAAAGGGGTTAGGGTTATCTAAAATTGTCCACGATGCGACTCGAACATATCTAGATACAACCAGGCATGCCCTGAGAACACTCTTGGTTTCCACTAATGCAATGCTGCATCCATCTGTGTCCATATAGGAAGATTGAGGAACATCAACCAAAGCTGTGACCTAGTACAAGCACCCTAGGTGATAGAGGCTGAAAAAGGACAACTTGACTAAACTGCTTATCTGGGAAACAGATGCAGCCCAAAACCGTGATTAGGGATGGGCATTTTATCTTTTTTGACTGTTCGAGTACTCAAATGATTTTGTTTCTTCTGAGTACTGGATTTATTATTTAATTATTAGAACAAGGGCAGCACTGGAAAAAAATATGTGCGTATTTACAGTGGGAAAAAAAAGTATTTAGTCAGCCACCAATTGTGCATGTTCTCCCACTTAAAAAGATGAGAAAGGCCTGTGTCACGATCGTCGTAGAGAGTAGACCAATGCGCAGCGTTAGTTGCGAACATACTTAACTTTATTATCTTAAGTGATAATATAAACAACAAAACAATAAACGAAACGTGCAGTCCTACGGTTAACACAGGAAACAAACCAAACGGAAACAAGATCCCACAAACACTAAGGGAAACAGACTGTTTAAATATGGCTCCCAATCAGAGACAACCAGCAACAGCTGACACTCGTTGCCTCTGATTGGGAGCCACTCTGGCCAACATAGAAAATCAACAACTAGAACTCCCAAACAGAACATAAACACATAGAATCTACACACCCTGGCTAAACATATAGAGTCCCCAGAGCCAGGGTGTGACAGCCTGTAATGTTCATCATAGGTACACGTCAACTATGACAGACAAAACGAGAAAAAAAAATCCTGAAAATCACATTGTAGGATTTTTAATGAATTTATTTGCAAATTATGGTGGAAAATAAGTATTTGGTCAATAACAAAAGTTTCTCAATACTTTGTTATATACCCTTTGTTGGCAATGACACAGGTCAAACGTTTTCTGTAAGTCTTCACAAGGTTTTCACACACTACGCCAAAATCACACACTACGCCAAAATCCTGCAGTGCCAGACGTGTCCCCCTGCTTAAGCCAGTACATGTCCAGGCCCGTCTGAAGTTTGCTAGAGTGCATTTGGATGATCCAGAAGAGGATTGGGAGAATGTCATATGGTCTGATGAAACCAAAATATTACTTTTTGGTAAAAACTCAACTCGTCGTGTTTGGAGGACAAAGAATGCTGAGTTGCATCCAAAGAACACCATACCTACTGTGAAGCATGGGGGTGGAAACATCATGCTTTGGGGCTGTTTTTTCTACAAAGGGACCAGGACGACTGATCCGTGTAAAGGAAAGAATGAATGGGGCCATGTATCGTGAGATTTTGAGTGAAAACCTCCTTCCATCAGCAAGGGCATTGAAGATGAAACGTGGCTGGGTCTTTCAGCATGACAATGATCCCAAACACACCGCCCGGGCAACGAAGGAGTGGCTTCGTAAGAAGCATTTCAAGGTCCTGGAGTGGCCTAGCCAGTCTCCAGATCTCAACCCCATAGAAAATCTTTGGAGGGAGTTGAAAGTCCGTGTTGCCCAGCGACAGCCCCAAAACATCACTGCTCTAGAGGAGATCTGCATGGAGGAATGGGCCAAAATACCAGCAACAGTGTGTGAAAACCTTGTGAAGACTTACAGAAAACGTTTGACCTGTGTCATTGCCAACAAAGGGTATATAACAAAGTATTGAGAAACTTTTGTTATTGACCAAATACTTATTTTCCACCATAATTTGCAAATAAATTCATTAAAAATCCTACAATGTGATTTTCTGGAAAAAAAATTTCTCATTTTGTCTGTCATAGTTGACGTGTACCTATGATGAAAATTACAGGCCTCTCTCATATTTTTAAGTGGGAGAACTTGCACAATTGGTGGCTGACTAAATACTTTTTTTCCCCCACTGTATATGCCAACAGTGAGCAACAATGCGAAAAGTATCAATCCTTACAGATAACGAATCCTAATTGCTAAATATACTCATATACACTACCTAACGGTCAAAAGTTTTAGAACACCAACTCATTCAAGGGTTTTTCTTTATTTTTACTATTTTGTACATTGTAGAATAATAGTGAAGACATCAAAACTATGAAATAACACATATGGAATCATGTAGTAACCAAAAATATATTTTATATTTGAAATTCTTCAAATAGCCAACCTTTGCCTTGATGACAGTTTTGCACACTCTTGGCATTCTCTCAACCATCTTCACCTGGAATGTTTTTCCAACAGTCTTGAAGGAGTTCCCACATATGCTGAGCACTTGTTGGCTGATTTTCCGACTCATCCTCATCCATCTCAATTTGGTTAAGGTCGGGGGATTTTGGAGGCCAGGTCATCTGATGCAAAACTCCATCACTCTCCTTCTTGGTAAAATAGCCTTTACACAGCCTGGAGGTGTGTTGGGTCATTGTCCTGTTGAAAAACAAATTATAGTCCCACTAAGCCCAAACCAGATGGGATGGCATATCGCTGCAGAATGCTGTGGTAGCTATGCTGGTTAAGTGTGCCTTGAATTCTAAATAAATCACAGACAGTGTCACCAGCAAAGCACCCCCACACCATAACACCTCCTCCTCCATGCTTTACAGTGGGAAATACACATGTGGAGATCATCCATTCACCCACACCACATCTCACAAAGACACGGCGGTTGGAACCAAAAATCTCAAATTTGGACTCCAGACAGACCAAAGGACACATTTCGACCGGTCTAATGTCCATTGCTTGTGTTTCATGGTCCAAGCAAGTCTCTTCTTCTTATTGATGTCCTTTAGTAGTGGTTTCTTTGCAGCAAATCGACCATGAAGGCCTGATTCACACAGTCTCCTCTGAACAGTTGATTTTGAGATGTGTCTGTGACTTGAACTCTTTGAAGCATTTATTTGGTCTTCAATTTCTGAGGCTGGTAATTCTAATGAACTTATCCTCTGCAGCAGAGGTAACTCTGGGTCTTCCTTTCCTGTGGCGGTCCTCATGAGAGCCAGTTTCATCATAGCACTTGATGGTCTTTGCGACTGCACTTGAAGAAACTTTCAAAGTTCTTGACATTTTCCGTATTGACTGACCTTCATGTCTTAAAGTAATGATGAACTGTAATATCTCTTTGCTTATTTGAGCTGTTCTTGCCATATTATGGACTTGGTCTTTTACCAAATAGGGCTATCTTCTGTATACCCCCCTACCTTGTCACAACACAACTGATTGTCTCAAACGCATTAAGAAGGAAAGAAATTCCACACATTAACTTTTAAGAAGGCACACCTGTTAATTGAAATGAATTCCAGGTGACTACCTCATGAAGCTAGTTGAGAGAATACCAATAGTGTGCAAAGCTGTCATCAAGGCAAAGGGTGGCTATTTGAAGAATCTAAAATATAGAGTGTTCATTTGAAATGGGGCTCAATTTGGCAAGTTGAAAGATAGATTTTTCAGGGTTACAAACCTAAATCTGTCTTCTTTTCGATGTACAGAAGTTCTATTTAATCTATTATGCCAGTTCCTTTGAATTTTCTAAATTGATTGAGTCTATTTTTAGGGGGGTAATAGCCTAGACCAGGGTTCTTCAATTCCGGTCCTGGAGGGCCGAAACACTTCTGTTTTTATTTCTACTTGGTAGTTAATTGCACTCACCTGGTGTCCCAGGTCTAAATTAGCCCCTGATTAGAAGGAGAGGATGAAAAACAGAGGTGTTTCGGCCTTCCAGGACCGGAATTGAAGAACCCTGGCCTAGACTAACCAATTCTAAATGCCACTAGCAGTTCGCAAAGTAGGGTCGTCGCTAACGTTAGTTACCACAGCCACAAAGTCATAAACCGTGCCCGTTTCTGTAATTTCGTTTGTTAAAATCTGATTTAAAAAATAACCCTAATCTTAACCGCTGTTAACCTTATGCCTAACCTTAATTTAAGACCCATAAGCTAATTTTTGTTTTCATGCATTTTTACGATATAGACCCTTATGACTTTGTGGATGTGGTAACTAGTGACAACCGCAAAGCAGCCTACACAGTACAAAATAACGCAATTATTCCAAAACTGCAGCTCATTTTTGGAACACGTATTTATTTCCCTACTTCAATCAACCAGTCTATTTTGAATTTGTGATAAAACTGTCGTCGTTTTGTCAAGGAATGTAGCTTGTGTATCCCATCAGTTAGATACGTTTTTATAGTTTTATATGCATATTTCTCTAGGTGCACACAGCACGCTTGTGTAGAGGGGAGCGGTCGGAAAGAAATTGAGTTAGTGAGACAAGGTGGGGAAAGATAATTTAGGGAGCAGAATTGTGTGATGCTTGGCTTGGTTTATTTTTTGTTGTGTCCGCAAATGCACATGAACAAATAGAACACTAGAGTCAAAGCAAAAAAACATTAATACAAAACCACACATACATGTATTCTGTGATACAGTACAGAAACACACCCTCTGTCCCCTCCTTCTGTGAGCATGATGAAGCACGTCTCCAGGCAGGCCGCTGAGGTAATGGGCCATATCCATCTTCTCTCCCTCTCGCTCTCTCTCTCCCTGCTGGCTTTACCACCTAGTCCAGCTCTCCCTCTTTCCATGCATTGACATCCCCTTTCTCTCACCCTCTCTTTACTGACTGACTGGGGCTCCATCTTTTTCTCTCATGTCCCTCCATCTTCACTGACTCGCGTGCTTCCCCCCACCCCCTCTCTCTCGAAAACCGCACCACTATCCAGAGACCACCACCATACACTACTTCACATTATCCACACTATTGCAGTGTATTTTAAATAAACAGCAGGGCATGCACATTTCAAGCCAGGCCTCACTCCAGGTTTATTCTGCTGAACAGGTTGCTTTCCTGTCTCTGGGGTGTTTTAGAGGGGCAGACCTGGGAGAGTGAATTAGCAGTACTTCCCATGCCCTTTAACAGACTGATCCATGCCCTATAGGGACCGTAAAATGGCTTTGTAATGGCACATTAACGATGAATGAATCCATTCACATTAAGGATGTAATATGATGCATTGGGCTTTCAAATGGAATGAAATGCACCATTTTAAAACAAATAAAATGTTTAGTGAGAGGCAACATAATGTAGCCTACACTGTGCTACTTTGATGGTGGGACATTTTTACATTTTAGTCATTTAGCAGACTCTCTTATCCAGAGCGACTTACAGGAGCAATTAGGGTTAAGTGCCTTGTTCAAGTGCACATCGACACATTTTTCAGTCGGCTCAGGGATTTGAATCAGTGACCTTTCGGTTACTGACCCAACACTCTTAACCTCTAGGCTACCTGCCACCCAATAAACGTATTTAAAGTGGATATATAGCCTTCATAGGGATCAAGGTTGAACTAAACACAGACACAACCATGTAGACGTATGCGGTTGGCCATGTAGCTAGACTAATCTATTACAACCAGCCAGTCAGATGAGGCCACAGGTTGTGTAGTACATAAATGCGGTGCTGAAAATACACCATTGTGGTTGTAATCCTTGGCCAGGCTGGGTCAGATGTATTGCTTATTAGGGTCTGTGTGATACAGAGCCCCTAGTCTGGCTGCTATCATCAGGCCATGCTGGCTGGCTCTCATTAAGGTTGAGTGTGTGATAGGGCCCACCCTGGCATCAATCTGAGGGGATGCTACTGTAGAACTGTCACATTGAGCTGCATTCAGTCTGGCAGACACTGATGTAGCCTGTCACTGTGATCAATCAGCGTTTAATCAGGGCTGTAATAATCACACTGAGAGGGAGAATTACTTAACACACTCATAATCACATTCACACATTATAAACACATACACACACTCAAGACCTTCACAGTTAATTACACACACACGCACCCACACAGCTCCAGCCTCACACATAGGCTACACAGACTTTTCAATTATTCAAATGTATACACATTTAGAATCTAACGCTCACACAAATACAAACATTTGCAATCTGTTATTCACATGCGTAAACACATATTTCAAATGTACACAAATACACATTGACACTATCACTACAATTGAAAAACATATTTGTGCTTTCTCTTTTGTGCAGTATCCTATTCCAGTTCCATCCGTCACATCACACTGACGCCCATGTTCCCACAATCCTCCCTGCTGTCATTCATCACAATGTCACTCAAACTCTGGTCCCTGGAGGGTCATGGTAATGCTCCTGTGTGTGTGTGTGTGTGTGTGTGTGTGTGTGTGTGTGTGTGTGTGTGTGTGTGTGTGTGTGTGTGTGTGTGTGTGTGTGTGTGTGTGTGTGTATGTGTGTGTGTGTGTTTCTATTTCTGTCAATCTTGTTGCCTTGGTAGAAGGATATATACATTTTTGTGACAAAGGAAGGAGGAGAGTGGAAAGAGAAAGATCAAGGAAACAGGCAGTGGGCCGAGATTATGACAGTGAATTCTACTGTAGACTGTCAACATGATTCAGATTCAGAGTGTTTAATAGTCACATGTACAGGGTTGCAGGTGTGATTGCAGGGTACAGTGAAAATCTTAGGCTACAAGCTCCAACATTCTCCCTGACACAGGTCAACTGAGTGGTCACAAGACAAGAATAACTAAAAAGAGTCACTAAGGAACGTCACTGGTACAGAATCACTACAGGGAAGTATGACTACAGAGCATTTTTAGGTCAATATTTACACCCAAAGGATCCAACGGAGTTAACAGGAAATGACATATTGTCCAAACAGAGATTCTCAAAATAAAGCCACTATAGAGTATTACTAGGTTACAGATTCACCATTGAAGAATTACTACACAGAGTCCTGACAGTATTATAAATTAGTCACTTTGAGACCACCCCAACAAAACCAGTGAAGCTATTACATTACACATCACTGTTGCCTTGCCAATTAGTGTTTGTGCAGTGAGTGTGTCCCGAGATGAAAAACCAAGATATGAATCCATCTGTGACTACATCACTGGGCAACCTGGAAGCCTCAACTCAGACAATCTACAAGCTGCCAGTTTGCTGGTTTAGACAGAGAGTGATGTCTTTGATATTCTCCTTTAATGACAGGAATGATTACACTCATCAAAGCAGATCAGCCTAAAGGCATTTCTACAGCAGGGCCTGTGTGTGTGCTACGGCTCTGTGGCTACAAGACAAAAAGCACTGAGGAAAACTCATTAGCAGCAACCTGTACATAAGCTACAGCCTGTGCATGGTCTGGAGAACCTGTTGGCTACAAGCTGTGGCTGGGCAAGAGCTGTAACCGGGCAACAAGAGCTGTAACTGGGCAACAAGAGCTGTAACTGGGCAAGGGCTGTAACTGGGCAACAAGAGCTGTAACTGGCAAACTAGACCTGTACGTGGACAAGAGCAGTAACTGGGCAACAAGAGCTGTTACTGGGCAACAAGAGCTGTAACTGGTCAACTACAGCTGTACGTGGACAAGAGCAATAACTGGACAACAAGAGCTGTAACTGGGCACCAAGAGCTGTAACTGGTCAACTAGATCTGTACGTGGACAAGAGCAGTAACTGGGCAACAAAAGCTGTAGTTGGGCAACAAAAGCTGTAGTTGGGCAACAAAAGCTGTAACTGGCTAACTAGAGCTGTAACTGGGCAACAAGAGCTGTAACTGGGCAACACGAGCTGTAACTGGGCAACAAGAGCTGTAACTGGGCAACAAAAGCTGTCATTCCATGAAATCTGAAATGATGTCCCATGTGACAAAGACAAACTACTTATTCCATATTTATGGGGACTATCAAGAGACCTGTAGCACAGACTGTCAAAACCCCTAAAGCTATACTGTGGTTGAAATCAAATAAATAAATAAATAGCAGGACACCTGCAGAGTGTGGGCTTGCAGTACACAGTCACTAAAAAACAACCTGTAGATGGAAATAATAAAAAAACATGAGAAGTAAAAAAAAAAAACATGAGAAATACACAGCAGGGGACCCAGTGGGAGGAAAAAGCATCAGCTACCATCAAGTCAACTCAGAGGGAAAAAACCTCTAACAGTATTTGGAAACTTGCAGACCATATCACGGAACACACATTAACACTTGACAGACAAAGCCTTCTGAGTGAGAGACTCAACTGCGCTGCAGCAGATCTGACCCATGCCAGACCTGAGCAAAGACAGGGAGACTATGAGTAGACTTACGGTTTTGAAGTCTTTGTGGCTGCACTCCTGGCCTTGGTATCGGCAGTAGAGCATCATCTCCTTGAGGTCGTGGCCCACCCTCTCGGTGAACTCACGCATGCTGAAGGACTTGGGCCTGTAGGCGGTGAAGTTGGCCTTGTCTGTGAGGAAGGCCAGGACGTGGGGCTCGGCCAGCTGGGGCTCAGGGATCCTCAGGTGGACGTCCAGCAGGGCCAGTAGCTCCCCAGCATGGTACAGGTCATTGCGGGACAGGCGGCTGAAGCGGTAGGCATTGAGGTTGCACACGGTGACGGCAGGGAACACCAGGCTGCCCGACACCACGGCATCCACGCTAGTCACATGGGGGTAGGACAGGAAATAGGCCAGGCGCTCGGCGCTCTCCAGGGCCAGGAGGCCCAGGCAGGCCAGCAGGGCGGCGGCCCAGAGCAGGCGGCGAGGCGTAGGCCGGCCGTAGGGAAAGATGAAGCGTAGGCCGTGGAGCGTGCTGGTGTGGGAGAAGGCCTGCCAGGAGGACGGGCGCAGACTGGAGCTCTCATGGCTCCCCTCACTGCCACAGCTCTCCTTTAGGTCCATCATGACCCCTTCGGCCCCACAGCCAAGGAGGCCCCAATACACAGACACCTACAGAGACACACACAGAGAGAGAGCGAGAGAGCGAGAGAGAAAGAGAGAGAGAGGCAATGCAATGAGAGCCCTGAACTACCACCTAGAATAAGATCACAGTCACACTTTCAGTTCATACAGAGAAAGAGAGAAAGAGGGGGAGGATGAGTTCCCCAAACACACACACACCTGCAGGACAGAGAGAGACAAACACAGAGACACAGAGCAAAATAAAGCAACCCCCCCGCCCTCTCTCCTTCTCTCAGTGACCGTTTGTTTTCGTTGTCAGGATCCCAGAGGTAAGTCCACTGTCACACAGAGCGCGAGTGAGAGAGTAATTTAAGCCACGAACCAATCAAAGCCACCTCTGTGTATTCAGTGTCCCCACTTCACACACACTCACACACTCACACACACCCAACTCTCTGGATCTCCCTGTGCAACTAATGACAAGACTAAGCACCTCTCGTTCAGCCTAGCGAGATGACATCCAGCCTGTGCGTGAGTGTGTGTGAGTCTGAGAGAGAGGGGGAGAGATAAGGGGAGAGAGAGGGGGAAGGGAGTCAGGGAGGGATGGAGAAAGAGCCGCCGATGATCAGAGCCGCCGGTTAGTCGTGCATGCCGATCCAAACTCCTCCCATTCTCCTCCGGCCAGACGCATCCACTGATTCCGCTCTCCCTCCTCTTCTCAGCTCATCCATGGAGCCAGTGAACAACGGTGGAGCCAGAAGAGACGCACACGCTTACACACACTCGCACAGAGAGAGAGAGAAAGATAGAGAGCGAGAGAGAGAGAGAGCGGGAGAGAGAGAGATAGAGAGCGACAGAGAGAGAGAGCGGGAGAGAGAGAGATAGAGATAGAGAGTGAGAGAGAGAGAGAGAGAGAGAGATAGAGAGAGCGAGAGAGAGAGAGGGAGGGTAGAGCACACAAACACACTCCTTCCTCCTCTCCACAGTGAAGTCTCTCTTATTGAATATGCTTCTGTTTTCTTTCCCTCTTGCTCTCTGTTTTCTTTTCCGCCTGTTTTCATATTCCCCATCTCACCACTAACCGAGAGATGGATGGATGCAGGACGCAGATTGTCAGGGAGACGGATGGTTAGGGAAAGGTGGAGGAGAGAGATCATGCATGAGGAGTGGTGGAGAGGGATGGAGAGAGACAGAAGGAGGGGGAGATTGAGGGGGTGTGTGTGGGGGGGATAAGGAGAGTTGGCATGGAGAGGGTAAGCAAGAGAAAGAAAGAGAGAAAGTCTCCACTCCCCCACTGATAACAAACATTGCATTTTGTGCCCAGTGGGCAAGGATTGCACAGAGATATCACACAGAGTGAAGTAATGCAGAGACATAACCCCAAATGTGTGTGTTCTGTGTATCCCTGTATTAGCGTGAGTGAAAGATATCACACAAAGAGTCTGTATGAGAGAACATGTGTATTGAAGCTACATTTTACCCAGAGATATTTATTTATTTATTTATTTTTATTTATTTGTAACATATGTAACAGTGTGTGTCGATAGAGGGGGTAGCAAGGGTGGAGAGAGCAGGGCTGCATGTGCAAAGTAATACAAGGAGACAAGGGGAGACCGAGGGGGAGTGAGAAGAGAAGGGAGTGTGGCTATGTGTGCAAAAAGAGAAGAAGAGACAACCGAGGAAGAGCATGGTAAATGGAGAGGGCTACAAATTTGATGGAATAGAAACAGACATGGAGATAGGAGCTTTGGAGTGGTGAGAGCATGTATGTGGCTAGCCTATAAGAAGACAATTATAAACTGGTTGGTTCGAGCCCTGAATGCTGATTGGCTGACAGCCGTGGTATATCAGACCATATACCACTGGTCTAACAAAACATTTATTTTTACTGCTCTAATTACGTTGGAAACCAGTTTATAATAGCAATAAGGCACCTCAGGGGTTTGTGGTATATGGCCAATATACCACGGCTAAGGGCTGTATCCAGGCACTCCACATTGTATCGTGCATAAGAACAGCCCTTAGCCGTGTTATATTGGCCATACACCACACCCCCTCAGGCCTTATTTCTTAAATATAGTCCTCTACACAGGGCCGGTTCCAGGCATAAGCGACATACGCTGCCGCTTAGGGCCCCCCAGGCGCTAGGGGGGCCCATGATCCCTAGCGGGTTTTGGGAACTCAATTGGTGTCTCAATTTACTGTTGAGAGTTAGAATAGTAAAATACACAAGGTAAAAGTTCGAAATCTGGTTGCGCGTCATCAGTCTTTCTCTTGTTTTGTCAGTCACTGACAGTCACAAAATTAGCCATGTGAGCTAACAATTTTTACATTTACATTTTAATGTCCAGAGTGACTTACAGTTAGTGCATTTATCTTAAGATAGCTAGGTGGGACAACCACATATCACAGTCATAGTAAGTACAGTTTTCCTCAATAAAGTAGCTATCAGCAAAGTCAGAGCTAGTAAGGGGGAAAAAAGTCAAGCGCTAGTGTTAGTTCACAAAAGTTTGTTTTCTTTAAGATGTTTTCGGAAGATGGGCAGGGAATCTGCTGTCCTAGCTTCAGGGGGAAGCTGGTTCCACTATTGGGGTGCCAGGACAGAGAAGAGCTTGGACTGGGCTGAGTGGGAGCTGCCTTCCCGCAGGGGTGGGAGCGCCAAGAGACCAGAGGTGGCAGAACGGAGTACTCGGGTTGGGGTGTAGGGTTTGAGCATAGCCTGAAGGTAGGGAGGGGCATTTACTCTAGTTGCTCCATAGGCAAGTACCATGGTCTTGTAGTGGATTTAAGCTTCAAATGGAAGCCAGTGGAGAGAGCGAAGGAACGGGGTGACATGGGATAACTTTTTAGATTGGTAAGTTAGTCTACCCAGTTATCTAAACTTGTAGTAATCATGTCCGAATACCGACCGGTCACGCATGCCCAGGGGCCTTGACCTCCATGGGGCCCTCATTGATTTTGTTAGTCACTCTCACTCAGATATCATTAACATGGCATATGTCATGGCAATATGTGTAGAATTTCAGGAAATTAACTTTAAAACTGCAAACATTTCTCTCCAGCCCATGGCAAAATGTGTAGAACTGCAGAAAGCTTGCTTTAAAATGGCAACATTTTCTCTACACCTCATGGCAAAATGTGTGTAATTGCAGGAAATTTACTTTAAAACGTACATTTCTCTCTCCACCATCAAGAATGAAATGTTTTGCGTTGATGGCCCAACCAAATCTTGCTTAGGGTCCCCAAATGCAATGTAACATTCACAGTTTTAATATCTCCATTTTCCTGTTCCCATCCCTTTATCCCTGCTGTGGAATGCCTTCACCACTAAACTAACTAGCCTACTGCTTTACATTATCTCTATATGGATGGACAAGGAAGCATTCAATTAGCTTTATCTAGAAATCAATAGTCTAATGTTTAAATATGTAGGCTATGCTAGAAAGGTAAGAGAGCATGGCAAAACTGGCCAATCCCTGGATGATACAGCAGCAGCATGTTTTTTCAACAATGTAGCTGGCGCCCAAGCTAATTTTGACCAATGGGTAGGCAATTTACACATCCATCTGCTGTAGGCTAGACTTTTGCTCTTCATTTCTGAACAGAAATATGTATGACTTGCCTGTAGACCACCCCAGGCCTGAATTAGCCTAGGTTGTCTAGACTTGGTTTGTAAATCTAGGAATGAGGCAGCTGTCATTTACACAGAGATATTAGAGACACACTTAGCATATTATATACTAATAAAAGCTGAAGGCGTTTTATCCTAATTAAAATATGTATGAGACTTACCCAAAAGTTGTGATTGTGGTGTGCTCGTTGCAAATTCCTTCTAGCTCTTAACTCTTTCCCTATTGAGACTACACTTTGCATCCCTCTCTCTTTTTAAACCCAATATCGTTTTTTATATACAGTGAGGGAAAAAGTATTTGATCCCCTGCTGATTTTGTACGTTTGCCCACTGACAAAGACATGATCAGTCTATAATTTTAATGGTAGGTTTATTTGAACAGTGAGAGACAGAATAACAACAAACAAGTTATTTGTTTCTGGCCATTTGAGCCTGTAATCGAACCCACAATTGCTGATGCTCCAGATACTCAACTAGTCTCAAGAAGGCCAGTTTTATTGCTTCTTTAATCAGCACAACAGTTTTCAGCTGTGCTAACATAATTGCAAAAGGGTTTTCTAATGATCAATTAGCCTTTTAAAATGATAAACTTGGATTAGCAAACACAACGTGCCATTGGAACACAGGACTGATGGTTGCTGATAATGGGCCTCTGTACGCCTATGTAGATATTCCATAAAAAATCTGCCATTTCCAGCTTCAATAGCCATTTACAACATTAACAATGTCTACATTGTATTTCGGATCAACTTGATGTTATTTTAATGGACAAAAAAATAGCTTTTCTTTCGAAAACAAGACATTTCGAAGTGACCCCAAACTTTTGAACGGTAGTGTGTCGGCTCAAGCTCCGTAGGCCTATGCAGCGAAAGTGGTTTGGCGCGTGGCACATGATGGGTTTACACACTTGAACCACAGATGACAGGGAATGTTAGTCATAATCGTTGCCTGAACAGAGCATTCTTGAACAACACAACTTGCATGCCTGTGTGATTCATTCTCTTTTATGGTAAGTTTGAGTTATATTATCCATATAATAGGCTACCGCTATGACATTTTTTTTTGCCTATTCGTTCCATCCAACCATTTCATGGGGATTAATTACCCGACACATGAAAACAGTCACGACCGGGTTGATGGAAATATGACATTCCAGTACAATTTTATAAATGCCAACAGACAATTTGTTCGTTCGACATGGTGGGATCTTTGTTGTGTCTGTAAAATTAATTATGCGAATAATGTCAGTGGAAGCAGCTTTATGTGCAAATATTGATATAATAACCATCATATCAAAGTAAACTTAGAGTCACGCGATGATACACTATATAAACAAAAGTAGGTGGACACCCCTTCAAATTAGTGGGTTCGGGTATTTCAGCCACACCCGTTACTGAAAGGTGTATAAAATCGAGCACACAGCCATGCAATCTCCATAGACAAACATTGGCAGTAGAATGGCCTTACTGAAGAGCTCAGTGACTTTCAACGTAGCTCCGTCATAAGATGCCACCTATCCAACAAGTCAGTTCATCAAATTTCTGCCCTGCTAGAGCTGCCCCTGTCAACTGTAAGTGCTGTTATTGTGAAGTGGAAACGGAGCAACAACGGCTCAGCTGCAAAGTGATAGACCATACAAGCTCACAGAACGAGACCGCCGTGTGCTGAATCGCATAGCGCGTAAAAATCGTCTGTCCTCGGTTACAACACTCACTACCGAGTTCCAAACTGCCTCTGGAAGCAACGTCAGCACAATAACTGTTCATGAAATGGGTTTCCATTGCCGAGCAGCCGCACAATATCCTAAGATCCCCATGCACATGCCAAGCGTCGGCTGGAGTGGTGTAAAGCTCACCACTATTGGACTCTGGAGCAGTGGAAACGCGTTCTCTGAAGTGATGGGTTTTTGCGGATGCCAGGAGAACGCTACCTGCCCCAATGCATAGTGCCAACTCTAAAGTTTGGTGGAAGAGGAATAATGGTCTGGGGCTGTTTTTCATGGTTCGGGCTAGGCCCCTTAGGTCCAGTGAAGAGAAATCTTAACGCTACAGCATACAATGACATTCTAGACGATTCTGTGCTTCCAACTTTGTGGCAACAGTTTGGGGAGGGCCCTTTCCTGTTTCAGCATGACAATGCCCCCGTGCACAAAGCGAGGTCCATACAGAAATGGTGTGTCAACATCGGTGTGGAAGAACTTGACTGGCCTGCACAGAGCCCTGACCTCAACCCCATCGAACAGCTTTGGGATTAATTGGAACGCCGACTGCGAGCCAGGCCTAATCGCCCAACATCAGTGCCCGACCTCACTAATGCTTGTGGCTGAATGGGAGCAAGTCCCCACAGCAACGTTCCAGCTGATGAAACTGTGGGTTTGCACAACCGAAGAATTTCTGCACAAACTGTCAGAAACCGTCTCGGGGGAAGTTCCTCTGCATGCTTGTCGTCCTCACCAGGGTCTTGACCTGACTGCAGTTCGGCGTCATAACCGACTTCAGTGGGCAAATGCTCACCTTCGATGGCCACTGGCATGCTGGAGAAGTGTGCTCGTCACGGATGAATCCCAGTTTCAACTGTACCAGGCAGATGGCAGACGTGTGGGAGAGCGGTTGTCAATGTTGTGAACAGAGTGCCACATGGTGGCGGTGGGGTTATGGTATGGGCAGGCATAACCTACGGACAACTAACACAATTGCATTTCATCGATGGCAATTTGACGTGACGAGATCCTGAGGCTCATTGTCGAGCTGCCATTCATCCGCCACCATCACCTCATGTTTCAGCATGATAATGCACGGCCCCTTGTCGCAAGGATCTGTACACAATTCCTGGAAGCCGAAAATGTCCCAGTTCTTCCATGGCCTGCATATTCACCAGACATGACACCCATTGAGCATATTTGGTATGCTCTGGATCAACGTGTACGACAGCATGTTCCAGTTCACGCCCATATCCAGCAACTTCACACAGCCATTGAAGAGGAGTGGGACAACATTCCACAAGCCACAATCAACAGCCTGATCAACTCTATGTGAAGGAGATAAGTTGCGTTGCATGAGGCAAATGGTGGTCACACCAGACATTTATTGGTTTTCTGATCCACACACCTACTTTTTTTTTTTTAAAGGTATCTGTGACCAATAGATGCATATCTGTAATCCCAGTCATGTGAAATCCATAGATTAGGGCCTAATAAATTCATTTCAATTGACTGATTTCCTTATATGAACTGTAACTCAGTAAAATCTTTGAAATTGTTGAGTGTTGCGTTTATATTTTTGTTCAGTGTAAAAACTAAAGTCTGTGAGCACTTGGGATACACACACAGCCTGACACACTAAGTGACACAAATATCAGTGGCGGACTGGCCATCTGGCATTTCAGGCAAATGCCAGTTGGGCTGGTCCATATTTAGCCCAGTGGGCCTGTTTAACTTGTGTTCTTTGCGCAAAAAAACATTATCTGGCTAATACTGGGGGCCTTAGAAATGTTAGAAATGCCAGGGGCAATTTCTGGTCACAGTCCGCCCCTGTATCAGTCAATCACATCATTTCTCTCAAATGAAATTTACAGTGGTTCCTGACAGCTGCAGGGGTTGCCGGCTCCTTAACGACTTCATTAAGCAAATCTCCCCTTTCCCATTGAAGTAATGAGCATAGTTTTACAGGGATTAGCCATCTTCTAGGTTAGAGATAAGTCTTTATTATTTAGCACTTTTTCTGTACTTAGCAAACGCTATCCATCTGGATTCATTTTCATCCATTTAGCCAACTACCAGGGATATTCTACAGAGGATGCAGCAGCAGTTGCCTTACCCAAGGTCCTTGAGTCATGTACTAATGCAATTACATTACAACCTACCCCTCAGCCAGGATATTGTAGTCTTCCTACATTTGCACTGCATAATGGAATTAATTTCATCCTCTTGCAGCTGTCTAACTCCTCACACTGGAAAACGTTGACATCTACCTGAGGGTGTTCATAACCTGCCAATTTAGTGACCTATTTATTTATTTATTTTACTATCGCAATATAGTTTTTAAAGCTATATTGATACTTTCACTCCAAGTATCAATTTATTGATTTATTTGCTAGTTTGCGTTAGCTAGAGCTAGTCGGCTGTACCTGCGCTAAAACTTCTGTATTTTTTATCCTATAGCTTGTTCTTAATCTTCTTTTTAAATAGTGATCAATCATTTTATCAGCACTTTTATTCCATGACTGATCAACACTTTTTTTCTCATGGCTCTCTCTCATCTCTCTGCAGCAGATGTATAGCGGGCAATATGTTTGGAACATCGAATCGCAATAAAATCGCAGTATGGAATCACAATATATATAGACTTGTGAGAATCGCAATATATATCGTATCGGCAGGTCCCTGGCAATTCCCAGCCCTACCTGCCATGGAATGTGAAATACTCTCATCCATTTTCACTCAGAAGTCAGTGGATAAGTCCCTAAACCTCTGAGTTACTGGTTCCAGTAATGCCTGGCGAAAACCAAACTCTGCATTCCACAGTAACAACATCATACCAAAGGTCAAGCATGGTGGTGGTGGTGTGATGGTTTGGGGATGCTTTGCTGCCTCAGGACCTGGACGACTTGCCTTAATAGAAGGAACCATGAATTCTGCTCTGTATCAGAGAATTCTACAGGAGAATGTCAGACCATCCGTCTGTGAGCTGAAGCGCAGCTGGGTCATACAGCAAGACAATGATCCAAAACACACAATCAAGTCTACATGAAAATAGCTAAAAAGCAACAAATTGGAAGTTTTGGAATGGCCTAGTCAAAGTCCAGACCTAATCCCAATTGAGATGTTGTGGCAGGGACTTGAAACAAGCAGTTCATGCTTGAAAACCCACACGTCATTGAGTTAAAGCAGTTCTGCATGGAAGAGTGGGCCAAAATTATTCCACAACAACATGAGAGACTGATCAACAACTACAGAAAGCATTTGGTTGGAGTCATTGCAGCCAAAGGTGGCACAACCAGTTATTGAGTGTAAGGGGGCAATTACTTTTTCACACAGGGGAATTGGGTGTTGTATAACTTTGTTTATGAAATAAATATTTAATTGTTGTGTTATTTGTTCCCTTATGTTCCCTTTATCTAATATTAGGTTTTGGTTGAAGATCTGATAACATTCAGTATCACAAATATGCAAAAGTAGAGAAAATTAGAAAGGGGGCAAATACTTTTTCATAGCACTGTATATATATGTATATATATATATATATAAATACACACACATACACAACTCATTCGGAAAGTATTCAGACCCCTTGACTTTTTCCACATTTTGTTACGTTACAGCCTTATTCTAAAATGGATTTAAAAAATGTCCCCCTCATCAAATCTACACACAATACCCAATAATGACGAAGCTAAATCTGAAATATCACATTTACATAAGTATTCAGACCCTTTTAGTACTTTCTTGAAGCACCTTTGGCAGCGATTACAGCCTCGAGTCTTCTTGGGTATGACGCTACAAGCTTGGCACACCTGTATTTGGGGAGTTTCTCCCATTCTTCTCTGCAGATCCTCTCAAGCTCTGTCAGGTTGGATGGGGAGCGTCACTGCACAGCTATTTTCAGGTCTCTCCAGAGATGTTAGATCGGGTTCAGGTCCTGGCTCTGGCTGGGCCACTCAAGGACATTCAGAGACTTGTCCTGAAGCCACTCCTGCATTGTCTTGGCTGTGTGCTTAGGGTCGTTGGAAGGTGAACCTTCGCCCCAGTCTGAAGTCCTGAGTGCTCAGGAGCAGGTTTTCATGAAGGATCTCTCTGTACTTTGCTCCGTTCATCTTTCCCTCGATCCTGACTAGACTCCCAGTCCCTGCCACTGAAAAACATCCCCACAGCATGATGCTACCACCACCATGCTTCACCATAGGGATGGTTCCAGGTTTCCTCCAGACGCTTGGCATTCAGGCAATTCCTTCAACCTCATGGCTTAGTTTTTGCTCTGACATGCACTGTCAACTGTGGGACCTTATATAGACAGGTGTCTGCCTTTCCAAATCAAGTCCAATCAATTGAATTTACCACAGGTGGACTCCAATCAAGTTGTAGAAACATCTCAAGGATGATAAATGGAAACAGGATGCACCTGAGCTCAATTTCGAGTCTCATAGCAAGGGTCTGAATACTGTAAATAAGGTATTTCTAAAAACCTGTTTTCGCTTTGTCATTATCGGGTATTGTGTGTAGAATGATGAGGGGAAAAAATAATTTAATCAATTTTAGAATAAGGCTGTATCGTAACAAAATGTGGAAAAGGTCAAGGGGTCTGAATACTTTCCGAATGCACTGTATATGTACTGAACAAAAATAAACGCAACATGTAAAGTGTTGGTCCCATATTTCATGAGCTGAAATAAAAGATCCCAGAAATGTTCCATATGCACAAAAAGCTTATTTCTCTCAAATGTTGTGCCCAAATTTGTTTATATCCCTGTTAGTGAGCATTTCTCATTTGCCAAGATAATCCATCCACCTGACAAGTTTGAAATATCAAGAAGCTGATTAAACAGCATGATAATTACACAGGTGCACCTTGTGCTGGGGACAATAAAAGGCCACAGATGTCTCAAGTTGAGGGAGCGTACAATTGACATGCTGACTGCAGGAATGCCCACCAGAGCTGTTGCCAGATAATTCAATGTTCATTGGCAGTACGTCCAATCGGCCTCACAACCGCAGACCACATATAACCATGCCAGCCCAGGACCTCCACATCTGGTTTCTTCACCTGCAGGATCATCTGAGACCAGCCACCCGGACAGCTGATGAAACTGATGAGTATTTCTGTCTGTAATAAAGCCCTTTTGTGGGGAAAAACTCATTCTAATTGGCTGGGTCTGGTTCCCAGTGGGTGGGCCTGGCTCCCAAGTGGGTGGGCCCACACACAGTTGTGAAATCCATAGATTAGGGCCTAATGAACGTATTTCAATTGACTGAGTTCCTTATATGAACTGTAACTCAGTAAAATCATTAATTGTTGACCTTATATTTTGTTCACTATAAATATACAGTACCAGTCAAAAGTTTGGACACACCAACTCATTCAAGGGTTTTCTTTATTTTTACTGTTTTCTACATTGTAGAATAATAGTGAAGACATCAAAACAATGAAATAACACATATGGAATCATGTAGTGCCCCAAAAATAGTGTTAAACAAATCAAAATCTATTTTATATTTGAGATTCTTCAAAGTAGCCACCATTTGCTTTGATGACAGCTTTGCACACTCTTGGCATTCTCTCAACCAGCTTCACCTGGAATGCTTTTCCAACAGTCTTGAAGGAGTTCCCACATATGCTGAGCACTTGTTGGCTGCTTTTCCTTCACACTGCGGTCCGACTCATCCCAAACCATCTCAATTGGGTTGAGGTCAGGGGAATTGTGGAGGCCAGGTCATCTGATGCAGCCTCCATCACTCTCTTTCTTGGTAAAATAGCCCCTTACACAGTCTGGGTCATTGTCCTGTTGAAAAACAAATGATAGTCCCACTAAGCCCAAACCAGATGGGATGGCGTATCGCTGCAGAATGCTGTGGTAGCCATGCTGGTTAAGTGTGCCTTGAATTCTTAATAAAATCACTGACAGTGTCAGCAAAGCACCCCCACACCATCACACCTCATCCGTTCTCACAAAGACACGGCGGTTGGAACCAAAAATCTCAAATTTGGACTCATCAGACTAAAGGACAGATTTCCACCGGTCTAATGTCCATTGCGTGTGTTTCTTGGCCAAAGCAAGTCTCTTCTTATTATTGGTTTCTTTGCAGCAATTCACCCATGAAGGCCTAATTCACGCAGTCTCCTCTGAACAGTTGATGTTGAGATGTGTCTGTTACTTGAACTCTGTGAAGCATTTATTATGAGGCTGGTAACTCTAATGAACTTATCCTCTGCAGCAGAGGTAACTCTGGGACTTCCTTTCCTGTGGCGGTCCTCATGAGAGCCAGTTTCATCATAGCGCTTGATGGTTTTTACAACTGCACTTGAAGAAACTTTCAAAGTTCTTGAAATGTTCCAGATTGACTGACCTTCATGTCTTAAAGTAATGATGGACTGTCATTTCTCTTTGCTTATTTGAGCTGTTATTGCCATAATATGGACTTGGTCTTCTACCAAAGAGGGCTATCTTCTGTATACCCCCCTACCTTGTCACAACACACCTGATTGTCTCAAACGCATTAGGGAGGAAAGAAATTCCACAAAATAACTTTTAACAAGGCACACCTGTTAATTTAAATGCATTCCAGGTGACTACCTCATGAAGCTAGTTGAGAGAATGCCAAGAGTGTGCAAAGCTGTCATCAAGGCAAAGGGTGGCTACTTTGCAGAACCTCAAATATAAAATATTTAGATTTTTTAACACTTTTTTGGTTACTACATGATTCCATGTGTTATTTCATAGTTTTGATGTCTTCACTATTATTCTACAATGTAGAAAATAGTAAAAATAAAGAAAAACCCTGGAATGAGTAGGTGTGTCCAAACTTTTGACTGGTACTGTCTGCGTGGTCAGCTTCAAGTTCCTTGGCGTACACATCACTGAAATGGTCCACCCACGCAGACAGTGTGGTGAAGAAGGCGCAACAGAGCCTCTTCAACCTCAGGAGGCTGAAGAAATGTGGCTTATCACCTAAAACCCTCACAAACTTTTACAGATGCACAATTGAGAGCATCCTGTCGGGCTGTATCACCGCCTGGTACGCAACTGCACCGCCCACAACCGCAGGGGCAAACTACCCGCCTCTGCAAGACACAGGAAGGCCAAAAAGATCATCAAGGACATCAACCACCCGAGCCACTGCCTGTTCACCCCGCTATCATCCAGAAGGTGAGGTCAGTACAGGTGCATCAAAGCTGGGACCTAAAGAATGAAAAAACAGACTGTTAAATAGCCATCACTAGCACATTAGAGGCTGCTGCTGCCTATTGAAATCATTGGCCACTTTAAGAAATGGAACACTAGTCACTTTAATAATGTTTACATATCTTCACTACTCATCTCATATGTATATACTGCATTCTATTCTATAATATTCTTCTGTATCTTAGTCCATGTCGCTCTGTCATTGCTTGTCCATATATGTATATATTCTTAAATCCCATTCCTTACTTTTTTGTGTGCATTGGGTATATGTTGTTTAATTGTTAGATATTACTGCACTGTCGGAGCTAGAAGCATAAGCATTTCGCTACACCCGCTATAACATCTGCTAAACACGTGTATGTGACAAATAAAATTTGATTTGATACACATACATACACACGTCACTAGTTTCAGCATGGGAATACAGAGCACAGCACTGGACCTGAGCAGACTAGACCCCCCTTGTTACACCTATATGGAACATGTGCAGATGACAGTAGAGACTTTCACTCCAACAGCTCAGATCTTACCAGCTGAGACTTTAATAAGTGTTACATGCACACAGACACTGCCTGTAAGGCAAAACACAGCAGTGGGGGTGAGCTACTGCCCCCTACTGGTAGCACATGTTCAGGTAAGGGGAAACGGGATATATGACCAAAAGTTCCACAGGTAAAAGACCACGGCCTGTTCGAGACATCAAAACAGTGACGTATCATGGGAAAATGTTGACTGACTGACCTACAAAAAATATTGAGTAGTTATTTAGGATGCAAGGTGATTTGATTTGTAGATCAGTCAGTCTACAAGTCTGGTTTGGAGGGTGTGTGGGGTAATACACAAAGTAAGGCTGATCTGGATGTATAGTGATACCTCTGAAGAAAGAGGGTGGTGGTGAAGGTTTGGGGAGGTTGGCGTGGGCCTCCCCATCCTGCTGGTTTAGGCCAGATAAGACCCCATTTGTCAGGCTGTGACTGTCCCAAACGCCCAGGGCTCCACCAGACAGAGCTGGATTAATACATTTGGCCAAGCAGGAAAGGAGGATTTAACTCCACACACTAAAACCCCAGAAAATCCCTCCCCTAAAGTCTCTACACGATTTTAATGCATGGTAAACAGGCTGGACCAGAACAGAACATAGCCAGAGGAAGAGGTTACGAGAAACAGAGGGAGATAGCAAGAAGACAGAAATTGAGAAGGAAAAGACAGAGAATGACAGTCAGAGACAGAAGGCTCCAGGATACAATCTTGAAGGTCATTCCCTTCAGGTTGATACTGTAGTTCACACCACGTTTCATCAGCGCCATCACTGTTTAAAATAGTGGTAGTTAACTGAAAGACAAGAAAACCTGTTAAAAGCGTTCAATTGGAAAAAGATTTTCAGTTCAATTAATGGACAACGGCTATGAACAGCAGGATACTCTGTCTCTCCAATTAAATCTTGCAACACACTGCCTAATTACAGCACACCATCAGGTTTCATCTAAACCTAATTACAGCACACCATCACAATGCAATTAAACCAGAAGTGTAGATCAAGCAAGCCAGAGTTTAATGGACATTTCATTGTAATTCTTGATTTTCCATATACTGTTCCTATTAGTAAGTGCATTCTCATGCATTCTAATTTACAATCACTCCAAATAGTGCAAACTAGAGAGACAAGAGAATATATGGAGACCATTTTCAGTTGTGTAACGTGTATTATTGAACAGAAGTCTTCTTTAATATATACATATTTTACAAGACATTATGTGCACATAGTAGTTCGCTATGTTTAGAGGAGACTGCACTGTGAGGTAAAATCAATGAAGAAAGAAAAAAAAAAAAAAGACAAAACATCAGCCAGCAGGTCTTCAAACAGGGGGATGACTGTCCATGGGATGTTCCGCAGCAGTAGGGGGTAGTGAAGCTTCATTCAAATTGGGGAGATGTGGGAGCGACAGTCCCAGTTACCAGCACCTCCAAGTTTTACCCCACATGGCTGACATGTCATTTATACCGGTGCGATTAATGGTCACAGCACACCAAACACAAAATGATAGCACATTAGGCGACAAAATTCTCTGGGAGAATCGGGTAGAAAGGCATCCAACGTGCGGTCAGAATGCGCCAAACTCGAATTCACATGTAAGTGACGGTTTAGTTGTCCAGCATCTCCCCTATGTAAATGTACCTTCTCCGTATGGGGTAGGTGGGCAGGTGTCAGAGGCAGTAGGACTCAACAGGCAACTCCCCAAGAAGCTCATCGAGGCCATCTGCACAACACAGACAGACAAATTCAATCAAACACACAGGGTGGAGCTGCTGATTGGTTTACCAAGAACATACACTCCTATGCATATCCAAGTCACACCTGCGTCCCAGGATGGGTCCTGTGGTGCAGCAGCAGGGGGGCCCTGGGGATCACTAGTGGAGTCAGCTCCAGAGTCTGCTGAGTCCTGTGGGGCTCCAATCACCTCCTCCTCATCATCATCAGTAGAACAACTCCATCTGAGACAGAAGGGCCCCTGGAACACTGGAGGACTGATCAGGTGATGCCAACAGAGGCTCCTACATTCAACAGTAGAGTTAGACGAACATATACAAAACATCTGTCAAGACACCAAGTTTCTCTCATTAATGATTTGTCATTGTTACATCAAACTCCCAGCAGCCTAGGATAACAACAAGATATCCTCCAGGCCTTGGTAGTGGTCTCTCACCAGGTCAGGTGGGAGCAGCTGGAGTCTGTGTGGAGGACAGGGTGGAGCCGTCGGGGGGGTAGATCCTTAGGAGGTTGTTGGGCGTCACGTTCAGGTAGTGGTTACGATGGGACGGAGAGAACACACCCACCTTCATGAAAAGAAAACTAATTTTAGGTCTACAGCTAACATGGTGCAAAACTGATCACCTTTACACATACAACTGGAATTTGTTTTGTGGTTTTATTGTGACTGGCTCAATCATTTTGAAAAATCCGACAAATGGTTTGCAATGAAACACTAGTCAATAGTGGTGTGTGTGGCCTGTTGAACTGAATCCTACCTGTCTTGAGCTCCCCTAGTCTGTCCTCTAGGAGGCGCCGGTGCACTGTGCCCTGCATCTCTCCTACAGTCAGTCAGACACACAGTATTACTACAGTGCTCTACTGTCTACTGGTGCAGTCAGAGCAAAACAACATACCTAGCCACTGTGCTTCTGCATCTGCATTGCTTGCTCTTTGGGGTTTTAGGCTGGGTCTCTGTATAGCACTCTGACAACTGCAGATGTAAAAGTGGCTTTATAAAATAAATGTGATTGATTGATACCACATGGAGCACACTGATCACAACATTATTCCTACTAATGACAATACAGATAGTGTAGTAATCAGTTGACAGGTAGCACCATGGGCCACACTTCAGGAGGGAAATGCACAGATGTTTGAGACTGAATAATCCGTGGTGATCAGCATGTGGCTAATACCCGTTCATTTGATGCTGATCCATGATGATAGAATCACTAATAAGCACTTAACACTAAGGTTCAGTATCTACTTTAATAGAACTGCTCAGGAGTCCTCACACTGGCTCTCCTGAGGCCATGATGACCTACTAGGTTCAAGCAATACTCAGGGAGAAATAGAGGAACTGCAAGAAAATGAGAGCGAAAAATAGACAGAAAAATGGAAGAGGGCCCTAGGGACAAGGGAACAAACCAGATGTCTTCTACTGAATCGAGGTGTGTGTGTGTAATCAGGCATAGCACACTGGCTGAACTTTTACCCCCTGCTGTAGGAAGCTAATTCAGCTGAATTCTCAGTGGTGTACACACACACACAAACCGCCAGCCACATACACACTCACTACAATGGCTGTGTGACCAGTTCTACCTACAAACACAACCGTACCCCCAGTAGGCCATACCTGTGGGATCCCCGAACACAGCCTTGGCATCAGCGTGTGTGTGGAGGATGCTCTTTAGTACCACAGCCATGTTGGGGACCTTGTTCTTCGGCAGCTGTTTCAGGGGCCGCCTGAGGGGGGAGGGAGACGAAGAGATGGAGAGGGAACGAGATAGAGACAGGTAGAGAGAGAGGTGACGGGGCACAGACCTTCATATTAGAGCATTACAAAACAAGTTCAAACTGCTAATCATCAACTTTCATTAATTAAACAGTTCAATTACTTATGCAGAGTTGCCATTAGCGGTGGCACATTAAGTCGGTGGAAAAACAACAGAATAACCATTAGGATGATTCACGCGGCGTGATGATGTTTGGGATAATAACTACTAACACCCCAGGCACGGGCCTGTCATTTGTCCTGATTATCCTGATAGACCGCCACCACAGAGACAAGGGCCATTAACATGAGAAAAAACACCCCAGAAAATTCAATCAGGGAGACTGCCCTGGGTGCAAAAAAACAGGCTCATTAAGTCAAATTATGCAAATAGTGTTTCGCAAGTGTAGTTTTTTTTCACCAGATGATATATGGCATGTAAAGCTTCTAACATTTAATATGCAATGTTAAATTATGCATATTGCTGAAGGGTACATGGCCACGCACAGCCTGAACACCGTTAGCCTTTCAGTCACCTTTCATGCCATTTACTCTACCATAGGCTGTGTAAAGTGGATAACGCTAAATGTGCTGGTCACCTTGCGGAGTACCATGGCCACGCTGTGAGAGTGCAGAAAACAGGAGGTGTTCCTTTCGTCCAATCCCATATCCGCCTTCATCGCTGCCCACGGACCTCCACTGAAATCCTCTTCCTCAGTCTGAGAGCTGGGAACCTGGACACAAGTTATTTTTTACACACAAACCCAGACACATTACAACACATGTTCATAAAGCAACATGACATAATGGATAAAAAGGTTAATTAATATCATGACACATAATACATTCTGTAAATGTATAGGCTACACATCAGTGTGACTAACTGTAAGTGGCTCTGGATAAGAGCGTCTGCTAAATGACGTAAATGTAATAGTACCTGACTGGGCAGTCGAGCCACGGCCCCATGTGCAGGTGTCTGAGGAATGGCCACCACAATGTCATCCAGGCTCTGCCCGTGGAGCTGCTTTAAGGAGAGAGAATGGAACCCCGCAGTAGCTTAGTATCACAACCAAGCACATTGCTGACTGCTGAGATTAGTTAGACTACAAATAGCAAACAGATAGAGGCAGGTAGGGACAGAGGCCAGAAAAGACCCACCTGTTGTGGCAGCATTCCGGCAGGGCCGGGGAAGCGGCGGGTATTGGGCCGGGTGTGGTCAGAACGGGGTCTCTGGGGGGTCTTGTTGGAGTTGGGACACCAGCTGGACCAGGTGGTTAGTGAAGACGGGCGTGTGGAGGGAACGGGGGGTGAGACTGGGGGAGGACATGGGTCCGCCAAACCTACTAGAGGGGGATGGGGAGATGGGGTCAAACAGGCTACATCCCTGAGCCAGAGGAGTAGCCCAGGGCCTCTGTATCTGGGAAGGAGGCCCTCTGACTGGCCTGGGTGTCACAGACCTGGGGAAGGGGCTGGAGAAGGGGGAGGAGGCCATGGTCAGGCCAGGAAACACTGGGCTCTGGGGTGGAGCTGGGAGGAAAGCAGCACTTAGACCAGGGCCAGGGAATGAGGACCCTTGGGGTATATTACTACTGGGAAGACCAGACGTTTGGTTTGAGGTACTGAATCCTCTCAGACCCACTTTGGGCCCGGTTTGAGCCCCACCACAGGCTGAGGGGCCGTAGTCTTTGGCTGGGGATACAGAGTCATCGCTGGGCTTGGTCTTATATATGGGGCTGCAGCTGGAACAGTTTCTCGGACCTGAGCCCAAGTCCTCATCTGTGGATCACTTTCATCCAGGTCAACATCCCAATCATCAAAAGTCATCCTGCAGCAAGGGGGCCTCTTGCTGTCCTGTAGTTTTTGAATGAATCTGTTGAGCTGGTGCTGAGCTCTGTTGGGGAACTGTACATGGTCCCCTACTCAGTGTAGGAAGATGGAGAGGGGGAGGAGGGAATGTGGGCAGTGGTTTAGATGTAGAGAGCTGTCTCAAACCCAAAGCAGCACACTGTCCTACAGTGGTCGGTGTTGTTTTCTCTGACCCTGGGCCATTCAACAGGCCCCTATGGGCATGTATGCCTTCTGTGGATGGTTGGTGTGAGTTCTTCTGGCCATAGGGAGCAGCAGGAGTTGAGGCTGCAGTTGAAGAACGGAGGAAACAGGACTGTGCTACAGAGGACACTGTGCTAGAAGACACTGATGGACCGGACCAGTTTATCTCAAGTAGATCCTAATGAACACATACATACACGCAATAGCAAAGGAGGACATTATTGTATAACTCGTATTCAAAAAAAGCCAGAGGTGTTCAGACACTAAATGGTTTCACAACAGTACTCTACATTACTTGTGATATCAATCTGAGGATTTATACAGAGGGCTATAATCTGTCATATCTCTCTTAAACAGCAGGTGGTAAACATTGACTAAATCATAGCAATCAGGTAGGATGTGTCAATCAGCTTGCAGCACCTCATCATCGAAGTCCTCCCCAACGTTAAATAATCCATTCCACTTGCAAGTCTGCCGAAAAGAAAGAGACATATTCAAATGTAACATAGTCAACAAAGAAAGTGCTAGATGTAAGTTACATCTCGCCAACTAGATGGCTGGCTAACACTGTTAGCTACGTGGAAAGCTAGCTAGAAACTTCTCTCATTTGAAAACTTGCTGGCAGCTAGTCCTACCGACCTAGGGACCAGAGCTAGCAGCTAACTAGCAAACAAACAAGACTGATTCTTACCATCGCAGTCATCTAACCGTCTATTTACATTGATTCATAAGATCAATCGAAAGTTTAGATACCATTTAATTCAGCCATCCTATACTTGCTGCCGTAAAGAAAATGCGAATTTTTCAAGCAAAGCAAGGTGTTGTAAAAGCGAAATTGTCTGCGTGATTGGCGCCGCCACGTTCAAGTAGAACGTAATACGTAATCAATGTTTACGTTACGTGACGTTCGGAGGATGGGTCGTCACTTGTCGCCACCTGCTGACTATCTCAGGTAATGCAGTACCCGAATATCAGCTCGCATTTCCCGTCTATTTATAACAGGCACTAAACTTGTATTGGGACAACAGTATCTTTTGAAGGACATTTGGACGTGTCTGTAAAACACGTCATGAAATAGTCGAAAACAAATGACATTTTGCACAACAGCAAATTGACTATATTTTGCGTAATAACTTGAGTTCACATGAAAAAATTCAAGGTGAGTAGAATTCTATATTCAGACAACATTGATACTATGTAAATGCAATCTTCAAAAACCAGAGACAAAAATTAAATGTTGTCTGCGTTTTTTCAGTAAAGTCATAAAGTCTTGATTTTCCTTTAGTATAAGCCATAACAGTAGGTTTTTAGTCAGTGTGCTAAGTAAAATTTGCTGCACTGAGTCATGTTGTGTCCACTTTAAACAACTAAAATTGGAACTGTTTCAAATGTGTTGCTCAAAGACCTCTCTTTATCTCTCCCTGGGGGGGTTGCTTGAGATTATGTCCCAGCTTTGGGTGTCATGTCCAGTGATACATTTGCCTTCAGCTCAGCCGCCTTGCATTCTCTGAAAGTGGATCAGGAGCTCCAGGAGTGGGAGGATAAGCGGCAGGCATTGGCTCACAGGAGGGCCATGAGTCGGCCACCTGTGTCCCGGGCCTCCAGACCCCCTCCCAGACAGCAGCGGGGCCTCCAGGAGATCCGGGTCTTTGAGGCCCGATGCAGAGACACCACAATCCACAACACCTTCATGTGTGGGGACATGAAGGGAGTACACACTGTGTTGAAGGACCCCTGCATGATCAACGCACTGATGGAAACAGTACATGAGGAGATGGTGTGGGCTCCAGAGCTGGGTAGGTGTCAAACACAGAGAATATAAACTAACTTTTACCTTTATGCTTCACTGTTGTCTTTTTGTTAGACCTATATGTGCCTTTCTTATAGATATTCCAATCATTCCCCAATCACTACTCATCGACTCTCTTAAGCCTCTCTGGTTATGAGCATCTACTAGGTAAATAATGTACATGCTTCTCTGTCCCTCTGACAGGGATGTGGACCCTGAGCTCCAAGATCAAGCAGACATCTGCATTGCGTCTGGCAGCCAGCAGGGGACACTCAGGCTGTGTGGAGGAGTTGCTGTTTCGAGGGGCGGAGGTGGATGCCGACCCTGGTGGCAGCACAGCCTTACATGATGCCTGTATAGGTGGCCATGACAACTGTGTCCAGCTGCTGCTAGCCCACGGAGCAGACCCTGACCTGCTGGCAGAGGACGGCAGCGCACCCCTTCACCTCTGCAGCACCACCCAGACATTCCAGTGAGTGACAGCACTCGTAGCCTTACTGACACTCTGCCTGGTGATCATTTCAGTTATTTATACATAGAGAAATGTTTCAAAGCTTATATGGCAGGTGGGTCTGTTGTCTTGGATGCTAATGAATGATAAGATCATAAGGTGGTGTCTCTACTCTCTCCAGGTGTGCTGAGCTGCTGGTGACGGGTGGGGCAGACGTCAACGTGTTGACCAGTGAAACAAAGCTAACGCCCCTCCATGTGGCGGCTCGTCGAGGTCTGGAGGAGCATGTGAAGCTCTTTCTGTCCAAAGGAGCTGATGTGTCAGCCAGGAACCGTGAGGGGGAAACCCCCCTGAACGCAGCCTGTGGTGGGGCTGAGAGGCCTGTGGAGGCGGGGCGGCACCTCCGCGTGGTCCAAATGCTGCTGGGAGCTGGGGCTGACCCCTGCACTGCAGGCAGGAAGCACCACACACCTCTGCACAACGCCTGTAGTAACTGCAGCCCACGCATCGCAGAAATTTTACTACAGCATGGAGCCAAAGCAGACGTGCAGAACTGTGCAGGATACACACCCATGGACTGTCTGTTACAGGTGGGGGATATGGGGGTCAAAGTGTAAGATCCATGGGGGTCAAAGTGTAAGATCCATTTGGACAGAAGGTTATATAATTATGTTTAGAATCTTCATAATCAGTGAGTGGTAGACAAGACAGACGTATTCTCCTTCTCCTGTCTGCAGGTGGTGGAGGACTATCCAGACCAGCATCCTGAGGCAGTAGCACGCTCCCTCCTAAACCACGGGGCCAAGGCCGGTAAAAGCTTGGTATGTCAGGGTGGGCAAGTGGAAAAGTGAGTTGGGCCAAGTTGAGTGTAAAAATGCCGGCTGGAGGCTGCATTTGGGCCCATTTAATTATAGTTTATTGGGGGTGAAATATGTGCACCAGCAAAAGCTTTTGGGGGCACTCTGAAAATGGGTTAAAGCTAATTCCCTGCAATTCTACGTAGACAACATATTTTGGAGGGCAGACTATTGCATGATAACAACCCACAGCTTTCCTCCATATAGATGCTGAAGCTCTGCCTCCCTCTCCCCTGCCACTCTGGAGGTAATGCTGAACTGCTATGCTGTTGTCCCTTCCTGTGAGGAATGGATGGAGTCTATCCCTCTTGAGATACATGAGGTTTGTCCTTTTCTCCATTTTCAGGTCTCTCCTTCACTGCCTGAACCACCTAATGTCCTTCTTCCCTTTCCCTCCCTGTCTCTGTCCCCAGGCGCACCAGGGTTTCTTTGACTCTGTCAGGCAGATGACTAGTCAGCCCCGCACCCTGCAGCACCTGTGCCGCTGTGCTCTGCGCCGGCACTTAGGAAAAGGTATTGACGCAGCTATCAGTAGATTGGACATCCCCAGCTCTCTGATGGAGTATCTACTACTTCGGAATGACGGGGAGATCCGGTGAATAAAGTGGAACACATGGGACAGAAGCCAAGAGAGAGAATTATTTGCATTTACAATAACTAAAAGAATGGTTGCAATAATTTGTGTTTTCTGTATTCATTTATTAATAAATCAATATTCTATTTTGCCTGTGAAAATGTGATACTATTTTTCTAAACTAATTTATGTTCTTGTATGAATTGTATATGTATGGACTATTGGTAGGAATGAAAAAGACATCTCAGAATGTATTTACAACAACTCATACTGTATGACTCTCAACTACTGCCCAGGCTGCTTCATATGTACAGGTGAAAGCAACCACCCAATACAAGTACAATATTGGTTTAATCTATACTCTATTTTCAGCACATGAAGGAGAGAGAAAGCGAGGAGAGGAAGCCACTTTTTTATTATTTTAGATTTGTACCATTATTTGTTTCCTTGCTCGTGCCCGTTTGCGTGCCAGCTACACGAAGAGTTGGACGTTCCAAGGATCCCTGATAGCACTAACCGACCTACGCGCTAGTGGCGTAACGTCATCTGTGTTTATGTGGCCCTCTACTCTAGTTTTATTATTGGGGCTGTGGCTAAATTAGCATGGTAGCATGTCGTCAAACATGATTTGAATACATAGCAGGTAAGCACACCTCTTATATTCTTAACTATTCAAATGCGCATATAACTGATGTGTGCATTTAATATGAACATCTATAGAAAGCATTTTGACAATGTAGAGTAGTGTGTAAAGCTAGCGAACGAAGGTCGTCCTTGTTGCTATTACTAGCTAGCTAACCTACCAATTTGTCTTCTAACGTTACCATAAACATAGAAGAAAAAAAATCGTCTGTATCTAGCTAGTTCTCCAACGGATGCACAATGTAGTGTTAGTAGTAAACACATTAGTGACGTGTTTTAACTGGGTTGACATTAGTTAGATAGCTAGCTACGGTTTGCTAGCTAACTAGTTTTCTAGCTAACTTTTGTGACAACATTGCCAGGCCGTCACTTACGAAACGATAGACGGTTGCTTTGAAGTAGAACTTAATCTCGGTCCATGACAGTGGTAATATAGGTCTCTGTCCCTGACAGTGGTAATACAGGTCTCTGTCCCTGACAGTGGTAATACAGGTATCTGTTCTGACAGTTGTAATCGAGAGTCTCTGTCCCTGACAGTGACAATACAAGTCTCTGCACATAGGCCTTCTACTCATATGTATCGATGCACTTATTTGGAAAATAGTGGTCCAGGTACAACATTAGAAATATGGAGTCTTGTGAAACTTCACTTCTCTTTTGCTTTTCAACAGACACTAAGGACAGAGATGGCGGTGTGTGCACTGACAATGGACGGGATGGGAGACGGGTGGCTGCAGTAGCGGTGTGTTACTCCTGGTCTTGGCCCTGGCCTGGCTTGGCTCTCCACACAAGTGGCAGATCGGGGCGACCACATCCTGAGCACCATCCTTACGTCGGTGCCACGCCTCTAATCGGGCTGGGGGCCATGACAGTTACGGTGGAGGGCCTCCCTAGTGCAGACACGCCAGAGCAGCACACCTCCACCCTCCCAGGAGAACACCAGAGGAGGGTGAGGCAGGGTCTGAGAGAGGGAAGATGGTGAGGCACAGGAGAGGGGACTGGAGTGGACCTGCTGTTGAATATCCAGGGGAAGAAACCTCAGAGATACCAGCTTGATGATGATGAGAAAGAGGGATGACTATGAGGAGGAGGGAAGAGAAGGTTCAGAAGGCTGAGCCCAGTGGTCTCCTGCACCAGCATCACGGTTCGTTTGAAGTTCTGAATGACACAGAAGAGGTGGCAGTCCTCGAGGCCCCAGGATACAGTGGGTCTACTAAAGAGGTTAGTATGATATGGCAGCTCTCATTATACATTTTCAGAGTTTAATCTTATTTTTTATTTTATTTTTATTGAACATGCATATCTCTCCCCATACAGTCTTACGGAGACATTTCTTTCTCTCCTCTAGTAAGTACTTCTCAGGGCGGGAGCGTCAGATCAAGTTGATCTACCAGGGCCAGCTGCTTCAGGATCCCAAACGGACTCTGCTCTCCCTCAACATCTCTCACAACAGTGTGATCCACTGCCATGTGTCCCAGGTGCTGCAGGAGGCCAGCCCAGAGGAGGCAGCTCGCTCTGGGGCCGGGGCTAGTGGGGGAATCAGGGCTGCAGGCCTGGCTCTGAGCACCAGCAGCCTGGTGGTGCCCGTGTTTGTGGTGATGCTAGCTGTGGTCTGGTACTTCCGCATCAACTACCGTCGTTCTTCACTGCCCCTGCTACCATCTCCCTGGTGGGAGTCACTGTGTTCTTCAGCTTCCTCATCTTTGGGATGCACAGCCGTGAGCGGGAGAGGAGGCAGGATGGAAGGGCCCTCATCTGGGCAGGAGAATGAGACGGAATAACAACTGTTCAGTGGTGTCGCTCTGCCTCAGACACCATAGAACTCAACTGGAATCCTAAGAGTGGGTGTGCCTGTGTTTGTGCATGCACCAGCAAATAGCATTACGTGGATTGATTGTTGTGCAGAGATTCAAGTTATCTGGAATGTGTTTTGTTAGTATGAAGCAGAAATTATACTGAGCTATAATTTTGCTTCTCAGAAAAACATCAATGAGTGATTGAGTGGGTCCAGCTCCTGTTGGTCTTTACAGGGTAGAACCATCAGCATCACACCCAGGACCACAGGCTGCTTGGTCCACTGTGTCAGCAATATCTTCTGGCCAGTTTGACTCCACATAGCCTGTTCTGCGTTAGGTTTCTCTCAGAAATTAGGGTCTCTATTCAATCAGATCCACTTTAGCCGTCATCCGCATAGCGGTTGTGTGGGAGGTGGAACTGTGTTAGAGCTGTCAAATCCACTGAGGTATAATAAGAACTGGAGACTGCGTCCAAGATGTCCGCCTTTTGTTTTCAAGGATATCTACTCTATTTGCATACGCCAATTCATGGACCGTCTATATCCGGGTTGAATCCGGTTTATACGGGACCAACATCACATGCGGACTAGCACTCCGTGCGCACATGGCACAGCACCGACGTCATCCAAAAACATGGCAGACATTAGATTAATATAAAATGTTAATATGTTCTGCGATGGAAACAAAATCGGCCTCAGATACAATAATTCAATGGATGTTATGTCACAAAGGTGATGACTAAAGTGTCTTATAGGAATTTTCAAATCTGACTTCTCTATGTGGCCGTGAATGAAATTGTCTTTCTCAGCTGACCGTCCAGTTAAATTGCAAAACTAGCTGTGCGTTGCTTTTAAGAGAAATCCAATGGAGCCTTGTTTACAAGTTTGAACAATTGAATGTGAGCTGTAATCTACACCTTGATTAGGCTGATTAGAAATCCTTATTTTGTTTAATGATTTTCAATTTGAGTGTAATAATTTCTATATAGCCTACTGCCGTTCTGAACTTCTAACACAAGTAGACGGGTGTGGCTTCCTGACAATGATCAAGAGCAGCAACTCACCGATTTGACAGCTCCAACGCAGTTACACTGCCAAAACATCAGCTATGCGGGTGTCAGCTATCGCCTGTTAACGCTTGATCAGATTGAATCTAGACCTAGGATAATGCAGTTCTTCACATCAATCAATCAATCAATTTTATTTTATATAGCCCTTCTTACATCAGCTAATATCTCAAGTGCTGTACAGAAACCCAGCCTAAAACCCCAAACAGCTAGTAATGCAGGTGTAGAAGCACGGTGGCTAGGAAAACTCCCTAGAAAGGCAAACCTAGGAAGAAACCTAGAGAGGAACCAGGCTATGAGGGGTGGCCAGTCCTCTTCTGGCTGTGCCGGGTGGAGATTATAACAGAACCATGCCAAGATGTTCAAAAATGTTCATAAGTGACAAGCATGGTCAAATAATAATCAGGAATAAATCTCAGTTGGCTTTTCATAGCCGATCATTAGAGTTTAAAACAGCAGGTCTGGGACAGGTAGGGGTTCCATAACCGCCAGGCAGAACAGTTTAAACTGGAATAGCAGCAAGGCCAGGCGGACTGGGGACAGCAAGGAGTCACCACGGCCGGTAGTCCGACGTATGGTCCTAGGGCTCAGGTCTCTCAGTTGGCTTTTCATGCTTCGATCATTTAGAGTTGAAAACAGCAGGTCTGGGACAGGTAGGGGTTTCGTAGCCGCAGGCAGAATCATCATGGCCACATACTCTTTTCATTTCATACATGTTAATGTTCCAGAAATGTTTTGTCTTTTTGTAGTACGTGTTTGAACGAGCAAATCATTTCCTCTTTTGCAACGGAAACAAAATGACTAAAGACTTGACTCTAGAGCAACTTTGAAACCACTCGCTATGTACTGAGTGCTGGTTATATTTCTATTTTCTTTCCAGTTCTTTGGGAATGAGCTTTCACCTTAGTTATTGTGGACTGTAATGACTGCCTTAAGGCAAAACATTTTGTAAGGATTGTTGTTGCTTGAATTACTCTACGCTGATATATTGTTTAAATTAACCCTAATTAAGATGTTAATGCATGAAAATAAGCAACATGTTAAAGCTTTTGAAAATACTGTAAATATGTATTTACTGTACATAGATGAATGGGATGAAACCGTATCGGACACTTCAGGATTTTTGTGGGGGAATTTGACACGAGTGGAAAATCTCTTTACCCCTTAAGTTTGATTGTTTTCCTCTGGCTTCAGTGCTGTGATTCAGATTAAAGACATTTAGAACCAAATCGGTCCCTGTGTAAAGAGGGAGTATTCGATATTGGACAAAATGACAGAATGCAAGAAATCTGAATGACACTTCATTTTACTCAGACAAAGAAACCTCAGTACACATGGGAAACTGGGATACAAAGAAAACCTAGCTGTGCCTCACAATATACAATTGACATATTTGCACATGCACACACACGTCCTTGTGCATGAAAAACGTTTTTTGTTTGTTTTGTGAAGTCACTTTTTCTATTGCGTCATTTGTCCACACTCAAATATTGTTCAGACACGCTGATACACACAAACAGTTACGCAGCATTGGTAACACAGGCCATTCTTTACCCCGTCAGTAAAGGACAAATGAAATGAGTCATACACAAAATGTGTTTTCACTTGAGAAGGTTGATTCTCTTTTAGTGCACATTAAAGTGATGCCATACTTTATCACTGGCTGAATGTTATAAATGAAAACTAAAGGTATATAAGATTCTCCCTAGCAAGTATAGTATGGTGGGCCTCTCAAACAGGTATGAATAACAATATATATCAAACTCGTTAGCTAGAGTGAAACTGAAAATGGCAAGAATAAGTGACAAACATCCCATGCAACAGCAATGGCACTTCTGTTTCAAGTGGCGGCGGATTTGAATTCCTACAAGTGCATACACAATGCACGTAAGCAGAGACAGTTAAAGACTTTGAAAGCAAGTCAAGTGATGCAGATTGACCTAGAGTATTATGAGCAAAAGCAGGTTGACTCCACTATACTATAGCATTTATTCAACAGGAAGCAATGTGAGATCTACAACTTGTATAGAGTGATATTGTGATTTGTAGCAGAAGCAGGTAGGAGAAACTTCAGCCTGAGTATGAAACAGTAAAGATAGGACAGGGAAGAAGCACTGTTTAGCATGAAGCTGTGTAAGGTGAGATTACCGTGTATGTATACAGTATCCAATTAAATCATGATTATTTTACATAAGTCATCATACCACATGTATAGGTATACAAAAACACACTGGCTCACTCAATGGTACATGTCAACATCTGCATGTACAATTTTCTGAGTGCAGACATTAAATACACATTCTCACTTGACACAGTCAATGTAAACCAAAAAAAGTTAAATATTCAAAATGACGCATACACTGACTCAACCACAATGGCACATTCAGAGATGCATAGTTATCTGAAAACAAATGAAATCACGCACGCCCACAACACGGAAAACAGCCAACTTTACACAACAAACATTCATAAAACACATGCACGCACACATACACCACTGTGCAATACAATGCTATTACGGATAAAGCCACCATCAAGTACCCCAATATTGATGAAACCACAAGATGCACTGACATCCCCACCACAATGACAACGCTGTAGTAGTAAGGTGATGCAATTAGTCCACAAGTCCCCTCCTAAACAGAGACAGTGCAAAAAGAAAGTAATGTTTCTGTTTTCAGGAGAAAACAGATCAGAGTGCAGAAAAGCAGTGTGATTGGTCCATGTCTGAAGCCTAAATCACTGATTAACAAAAACATAGTGAAAGCACTCACCGAACCATTTTTCTTTATAACTGAATTGCAAAAAAATTGTCTTCAACAACAAACAAATAACAATGGCGTTCAAATTAAGGGTGCTGTGTCCAGTTAATGTGTAAAGAGAGTTACAACCCCTGGGCTAATCAGAGCTGGTATTAATGTGGAGTGAGTGGATGTGAGTTTATGGGTTGTTATCATCTTTGTTTCTAAGAGGACAGGGTATCTGTACCTCTGTTAGGTAGGAGACCATGACTTGACAGGCTGGGGGAGCTGGGTAACTGGATGAAGCTTGGCTCAGAAGTCCATGTCAACATCCAGTCACCTTCCTGGGTATGGTGTGGGGGGCAGACTAGGACTACCCCCTAGTTAAAGTTGTCAAAAATACTGGGGGCAGGGGAACAGGAAGCTTGGGCTTCTTCTTTCCTCTGTTGAATAGGCCTAGCTAGACTACTCTGGGAGCTGCTGCCCCTCCACTCCCACTGCCGCCCCCCCTCCTCCTCCTCTCTCCTCCTGTGCTGCTGTTCAGGCCAAGAGCGTCTTCTTCTTCTTCTTGGGCTTCTTGGAGTCTGAGTTGTTTGGTGCCTGGGAGAGATCGAGAGGTGGGGATGAGATGAGACCGACTTCCACTGTAATAAGGCATTACAGAATGTGGACCTGACGGTTGTCTTATACTAGCTTTGGAGGAGGCTGAATCGGGAGGGGGAGATGTCTGAGGATCCGTCCCACTGAGGCGACTCATGAGAACCTGTCCGTCTGAGGGCGTCGTCGAGTGACTCTCCTTTTTTCGTGTCTAAGCATCGGGCAGAGACAACCTGACAGAGACAACAGCCGGCTCAGATCAGACCAGATCAGACTGGCCACACAGACAGCAGCAGTACACATGGTGGAGCCATTCAATCTACCATACAGCACACTTACTGTAGTCAACTTTTTTTTGGGGGGTCATTTTAGCAGACGCTCTTATCCAGAGCGACGCATACAGTTAGTGAGAGAGTGCATCCATTTTCATACTGGCCCCCCCATGGGAATGGAACCCACAACCCTGGCGTTGCCAAGCTCCATGCTCTACCCTGAGCTACACGGGCCATACAGTTGGCCATGAGTGCTCATACAGTAGCCTTACATAGTCCACTCTCATAGATAAGGCCTGTCCATCTAACTGGCACAAAAACATCCACAATAAATACAGTCATTCAATACAACAAGTCAAGCAAACACCTCTACATTTAGGGACACCACATGCACCAATCAATATATCAGTTCTAGGGAATAAACCAGTGTAGAGCCATTGGCGGTCTGAGGGAGGAGGGGAGGGCGCACACTCTTGTGGACGGCCCCAGGAGGAACACCCTGACGGCCCCTCTCTGTTCCGTCCGTGTGCTGGGGGCACCTGGGACCGGCAGGGACACAACGTGGCATTACAAATCCCCGAAACACCTGCCCACATGCACAGCGGCCCCGCCTACCCAGGAGCCACGGCAGAGACAAGAGTGGGAGAGAGACAGAAACAGACATACGCCAGTGACCAATCAGATGAAGTGTCAAGAGTTTGGGAGGTTAATGTTTGCTCTTTGACCGTGTCCAGTTACTCTCTCCACGTAGAAGGCGGGCATTGTCCAATCAGGGTCTTACATAGTCCAATTGGAAAATATCTGTTTAGTCCAATCAAAGATGAATTGTTTCACTGAGTTCTTAACACAATTTGGTATTATACTGAACAAAAAATACGCAACATGCAACAATTTCAAAGATTTTACTGAGTTACAGTTCATCGAAGGAAATCAGTCAATTGAAATAAATTCATTAGGCCATAATCTATGGATTTCACATGACCGGGCAGGGGCGCAGCCATGGGTGGGCCCGGAGGGCATATCGGCCCACCCACTTGGGAGCCAGGTCCACTCCTCCCCACTACTCCTCAGACGATCCTGCAGGTGAAGAGAGCCGGATGTGGAGGTCCGGGCTGAGCGTGGTTACACGTGGTCTTGGTTGTGGAGGCCGGTTGGATGTACTGCCAAATTCTCCACAAATGTACGCGCTTGGAGGCAGCATAGTAGAGAAATAAACAAATTCTCTGGCAACAGCTGTTGGACATTCCTGCTGCAGTCAGCATCCCAATTGCACGCGCCCTCAAAACTTGAGACATCTGTGGCATTGTGTTGTGTGACAAAAACTGCCGTACAGAGTGGACCTTTGTCTACCACAAGGTGCACCTGTGTAATGATCATGCTGTTTAATCAGCTTGATATGCCACACATGGCAGGTGGATAGATTATCTTGGCAAAGGAGAAATGCTCACTAACAGGGGATGTAAACAAATTTGTGACCCAACATTTTAGAGAAATAAGCTTTTTGTGCGTGTAAAATTCTGGATATTTTATTTCAGCTCATGAAAAAAATGGGACCAACACTTTACGTATGTTGCGTTTATATTTTTGTTCAGTATACATTTCTGATAAGAAAAAAAACAATAACTGACACCAATCATCTAATATGTTATAAAGGAAATGGAAAATAATTGAGAATCATATAGTTGCCACTTGTGTACCCAAAAAGTCTCCCAACTTTACATGATCACAACACACCAATGAAACTGATCATGTTTAAAGATCCAGAAACAACATGCAGAACAATAACCATGAGTGTCTGTTGGGCGGCCTCCATAACGGAGTTGGGCCACGGTTTACCATTTGTCTGGAACACACGTCATTAAAGTCACGGAAGACCTTCCTAACTAACTAGCTCAACAAACACCTCTGAGAACCTGGCAAGGTCCATACTAAGGACAGGCTGAGGGATGGACACAGGATGTACATTGACATCAAACTTCCAGGGGAGATGTCTGTCTGGCACATTAAAACCCTGAATGGCTCATCTTGATCATAATCGGGCAACCTTGACCTCAAGCCTTCAACATCTGGTGCAGCACTTGAGAAAAACCAAAAGTATTAATGAGTTTGTGTACAGTAAGGTATGTGTGTGCACGTATTTACTCTGTGTATCTGACAAGTACATTAGGTGGAAATGACAAGACTGTATTAGAAAGGTGACATGTGCTGTGTCTGGCGTTAATCCTTACCCCTGGTGCACATCTTCTTGGTGTGCTCCGAGATCACTCCACATTGCTGCAGACAGGGGGCATTATAGTTGAGAGACAAGCCAGTCTTTTGTACCTCCTGATAAATGTCTAGAGATTTTAGATATGATCAGATATACAGTTAGACTTGTGGATTGGATGGTAGAATGGATAAATGAAAATGACTCACTGTTGTCAACAGAGACCTCAGTTCTCAGGGCCTAAAGTTTCGTAATTGATGCTTTCCAGTGTTATAGTTGTACTGCAGTGAGGAGAGAGAATGATAACAGACATCAACACACTTTAATAGATGTGTGTAGTATAACAGCAAATGTGAACCAATTGATTCTGGTTACCTTGTGGATCTGTGCATTCATTTTCTACTACAAGCTCCCCTGAAAAAGAGAACAGCACATGATCTATCGGGGTCTACTTGCCACTGACTCAAAGACACAGATGATGCACACAACCACCACCAACCATGAAATATAGCAGTGATTACATTTTAGTGAAATATCCACACAATCTGAGCTGTGGAAAAAAAAAACAATATTACACAGCAAACTATTGATTCCTATGCCTGAGAAAACATACATATGTAAATTGACACTTTATGATAGGATAAAGCCAAAATTCTTCTCCAGCTATTGACCAGTGTGGTAAGAGTACATAATTGATCATAATGTACATAGCTCAATAGCAGGTATTTATGCACACAAGCATAAGGAAAATATATGTTAATGGTTTAATCCATCTGTATGCGATTGAAATTGAGCAGCACTTTAAGGACCAAAGCCACAAATGACAGGTCAATCAAACTGGGGTGGTTTGAGTTCAGGTCATTCATTGTTGAACATCCCTTGACCCTCCATGAAGATATCAGCACCGTTTCATTTCAGCTCCTTTTTAAGAATCATGGACAATCAGGAAATCAAGAATCAATGAAGACATTACAAAACGACATAAAATAAAATAAATGCAAACAAAAGCATGAATATGTCAAGTAGATAATGGATAGGATAACGCACAAGAGGACTTGTTGAGGCACCTGAGAAACTAAGTGATAAGCAGCTGGTCTGCTTTAGAGACATGACTGTAGTCTGTATCATTACTGGGACCAGACTATCATCTGAATATTTTCACTCAAGTGCTGGAACAAGTTAAACAATACAATACATAAAATAAATGATATATTACATGCACAGAACTGAAAACTTAGAAGCTGAACTGTGATTTATTGCACACAATTGTCAGCTTCCTGTATGTCATTCTGAAGCTCATTAGCTTTGCACCATGAGTCAATGTCAAATTAAAATCATCTGGCAAACAGGAGATTGTGGAGCACGAAGTCGCCTTTGCCATATATCTTAATGGCTTTTCCTCCTCTTCAATGCTGCTTCTGATCCTTTTCATACTGTGCACTACCGTCTGTAGTCTGCTAACATTGTGCATTTGACCTGGACTCAAGCAGACTCTTTTCAATGTATCTATCCAGAAGAATCCAGAAGGCTGCATGAACAGTTTTCAATAGAGGATTTGGGAGATACCTTGGGTCTCTGTTAAGGTTAATTTCCTTCCTTAGATGAAAGTTCAAACTCCAGGCACTCTTTTTTCTGTTATACTATCCCCTAAAAACGGCGAGATTTCTTTCCCAGATTCTTCTTGTTAGTTGACCTTTGACCCTAGATTGAAGTGGGGCCAGGGCATTATAGAGCTGGCCTGGCAGTCATCAGCCTTCCGATCACTGAGGAAGTGCATCATCTCTCAACAGCACGCATGGACTTCCTGATCTGCAACACAAGGCTTTGGTCCCAGCAATGCTGAAACGAATTATGAGTGTAAAACACCAACCATTCAGCCAACTACTCCGCGCACAGGCATACACACAAAGTGTGTGGGTTTATAATTGCGGTGTATTCAGGAGTGGGCTCTATGTTCTACTTCACCCCTCCTTCCATTTCAAGGGTACAGAGAGTCTGAACACTAGAAACATTCTAGCTCCCAACAAACAACAAAACACCATGAGACCATATTACATATAATATTCTGTACATCAGAATGCATTATATAAACAGAAATGTATGTAATTTAGCATGAATATCAGTTTGAATTTTAGTAAAATAAAAGCTGATTGAGCACGATATTGACAAATGACATTTAAAGAGGCAATCTGCAGTTTACTTTCCACATCCATTTTCTGATTTATAAATTAATGATATGTACCCAGTGATTCTTGAAGAATTTAACTTAGAAATAGTTAAACTGTCGCACTTTTATCAGAACCCAACATATAAGCTTTGTACTCCAATGTTTGTAAACAAAGTAAACAAACACTATAAGCCTCAAAACATGGATTAAAACTATAACTTTGATATCATGGATGGTCAGTCCTTGCATCCATAGACGGTCTATTAATTTGAGTGTCAAAAAATGTCACCACAATCCCTCAGCTTTTTACAGAAAAGGGGCGGGAGTACACTTTTATTGTTTTAACTCGCTGATTGCCACTTCAAGATTAAAAAAGAAAAATGCCATTCTAATCATGTGTTTCAATTGGCAAATCTTTCCATTCCAGGTGGGAAATGCATTATGCAGTCAGGATTCAGGAATTTTAGATGACACATAGCTTATAGTTTGTCACTTCACCTGCATCTTACGTATGGGTTCAAAGAGGTATACTCACCATTTATGCTTTAGAGATTTTGATCTTCTGGGTGAATTTGGATTCTAAATAAATAATACACAAAAGAGAAGAACTGTCAATTTAGATAAACACTGAATTTCTAGATTAACATATCACAAACAACTAGTGAGGCATGCAACAGGAAAAGAAGCACACACCCCTTGATCCAATTTAATTTGCAAAAATCTAAAAAGTTCACCCTTGCCATGTATAGCTAGAAAGTAGGGCTGTGACCATACCAGTATGGCAATATTTTTTCTATGGGAAAAATTAAAACATGAAGCGATCAAACCCTTTTGTCCTTTAAAAAGCTGCTGTTTGTAAAATGTGCGCTATAGCTTGTAAAATAAATAAATGTGACTGGTTGACAACTTAATGTTTTTGTTTCCAACATTAGGGCTGTTTTCCTAAATAAGTTAAACTCGGCTTTGTGTTTTGTTTCCTTGCCTACGATACTAACGAACCCGATACTGGTATAGTCCGGCCCTAGCACAAAGGTAGAAAGGACAAAGGAATACCAGAAATCCTTAAGGTTATTTTTAGCTATTGGCTCCCTTGTATTACATGTGGACAAAAAACACGACCTACAAAACATGAATAAATATCTCAACAGCAATTAAACTTACCAAAGGTACATGTTGTTTCAAAGAATGTAAAAATACCTTATCTGACTTTCTCTTCTTAGCTGTAGAGGGAAAAATAGAGGGGGTGTAAGACAAGCATAGACGCTGTTTGTTCAGCTAAAGTCACATACATTTATTTATTTTTAAACTCGTGCCTTTAATACTGACAACATTCAGACAGTGTTTGACACTTGTTTAATTCTCACCTTTTTTTTTCTGAGCCATATGACCAGTCATTGTCATTGACGTCATCATTGTCTTCCTGATCACTCTCCGATTTGTTGTCTGTGGCCCCATTACTGCTTGCTATTCTGAGACCAATATCAAGAAAATGATCAGAATTCCCCACTCACTTGCAGACTGTATTGGTTTGTTTTCTATATGTTACATTGTAGTGTAGTGTCCACTGTCATGTCCAGTGCCTTGCTGACCTGCGGTTGGCGTGCGGCTGCTGTTAGCCCCATGCTGCAGGCATTTCTCTAGATGAGGCAAACGGGACGCAGCAATGCTCGATTTATGATTAACACACACACTCCTTGTTCTTCCACTGATTTGTATACCTTGCCGAAAATATCCACTCCTGGTTGGTCTTGATTTCTCTGGAGCAAAGGCGAGAACATACATGAAAGATAAAACTAGCAAACGAAAGGCAGAAGAGATGACCAGATAGCCAGACCCAGGAGGAAGCACTCTCTGGTACTAACCCAAAAATCCCATGCTCTCTTGGTCAGTGTCATCATAGCCCTGTTTGAGCAGCGATGCCTTGACATGAGCTAGCAGGCGTCCTCCACCAGGTCTGAGTAGATGTCCTGAGCCAAACACCAGCGGAGGGCAGCAAAAAACTACGCAACGTGGAGACAACAACTACCAACAATGATGGATGTAAATGTGTAGTCCACTACTCACCTCTAGCTTGGTGTTGTCCAGGCCCGACAAGAGTTTCCTCCATTTTCATTTGCAAAAATTTGAAATGTAATCACTGCCTTCTACATGGCACAGTTATGGGGAAAGAAAACGAGCTAAATCCATAGTGATTTAAAATAAACCAGTCATTCAAACAAATACAAATAAGTGATAACTTCCATTTGTTGGACACGAAAAAGCCCTGAGTGAGTTCATCAACGCACAACCCACCGACACTCAATTAATAAACAGATGATTTGTGAAAGTTACTGCACCTGTACTATTTTTGGTTAGCTGTTGAAACAAATAAACAAATGCCCATTTCACTGGATTTGTAAATTTGGTGTTATGGCTACACTAAAGACACAATCAGAACAAAAACGAAAGTAAAGCTAACTGAGCATTTTAAGACACGGCTGGCTCTAACGTTACGTGCTTCAGCTGGCTGAGTGCTAACGTTAGATATTAGCTAGGATAAAAGTAAAACTACCCATTAACTATCCATCCAATAGCAAAACAACAAATATTTTCTTAATATCTGCTACAGATACTTGCCAAAACATAGCTCGTTAACAATCAGCTCATTGCATATAACCATTGCATTCAATTAAGTGCTGCAGAAGATCATACTGAGTAACTCACTCATCATGAAAAACCAATCTATATCGTTATGTTGCATTATGGTTATTGACAGGAATTCTCTTGCTACATTATTATCATATATACATGTTGTAGCTATTAGCTAGTCATTTAAATGTGATCCAACAGCTGCCCAGTCAAGGGAAAATGATAAGAAAATGCTGAAGGCTGCCATTTTCCTTCTAAAACAACCTCACCAAACGATCACCAGGAATCTCCATCCATTTTATTTGGCCAAAGTAAAGGAAAAACTGGCAAAAAATAAATATAATTTCTAATC